>NC_050580.1:96196864-96496864 GCF_011100635.1 Trichosurus vulpecula
TGACATTTCTATGAGACCAATCTGTACACCTGTTTAATTACCAAAACCAAAAAGACTCAAACTTCAAGACTCAAGACTCTGTTACACATCCTCAAGGATGCCCTCATTTTGCAAATAGATGATTCTAATAAATATTTTGTAAAAAAAAAATGGAGAGAGAGAGAGAGAATAAACATATAGGCCAGTTGATGTTTTCTTAGTCACTTTGGCGGGGGGTATCTGTGGCTGATCTGGTTGTGGTTGATCTCTTCCATCACAGTGTCTAATACTTTAGGGGAGGATCCAAATCCCAGTTTTATGCTTCATTTGATGTTTATTTCAGAGCATCATTGAACACGGTTATTTTTTATTGTTTCATCTTCCAAGAAATCTTGAATAATCTTCATCTATGGATGGAAGACACTTTGCTGTAAAAAAGGGCAGCATTGTGTTCTACTGAATTGAATAATTTTTTGTAATCAATAAACCATAAGCACAATAGAATTTTATATACTTTACTTCTTTCAGTCAGTTGTGAGATGGTTAAATGTGGTCTATTGTTGAATATTGTTTTCAAATTTCTATTTATTCCCTACTAATACCTTTGTAACACCAGTGGGTGTCACTGTGGAGTGTGTAGTTGGCCTGCCAGTACTCAATTCTTTCTGCTCCCTTCTTGCTGGGTAAGTGTAGAACTGAATGCTCTCTAGACCTTTCCAGGGAATAGGAAATCCCTTGGGGTAAGTTTAGAATATGATCTTTTATCTGGTCATTCCCCTTTTCTATCTATTCCTTTCCCTTCTGAAGATATAGTTAGTTACACAATATATTATAATAACAATTATAATAATTACAACAACAATTTCTTTTTTAGGCTAGGGACATTATAATTGCCCTCAGGTCATGTGGTCACTTTTTCTTTGTTATGGAGTTTATATCAGATGAAAAGTTATTGATACAATTATGACAGCTTGGAGACCCCAGTTAGGAAAACTCCCAATATTCAGACAAAGGTTTGGCTGTCAGTCTTAATTTAAATTTTTGTTTATCCCTAGTTAACCTATGGCTTTTTAAGTTTGAGTCAGCAGTCAGAATCCAGAAAACATTTAGCTAAAAAAAAAAAGGAGCAGAGTATGTTAGATCTGTTCCTGGATAGGCAGGGTGGGGGACTGAGGAAAAGGGTAGAGACTCTTTTTAGGGGACTTCCCTCCAACCTTGAGGAGGTGGGTACAACTCATAACAACAGCCCAATTCTTCTGCTCCAAAATGTCTCTAGGAGCCAGATAGCGCTTCTTAATCTCTCTTTCTCTGTTGCAACTCAGTCCTCATTATGGCTTTACCTTTTGCCTATTGACCCCCATGCCTATGATTCTTTTCAGCTAGGCTAATTAAATCTTGGGCGGACCTGGGGATGATGCTTCTCCTTACCTCTTGTAGTCACCATTTCTTCTGTTACTCTGTGTCTTTTAGACTATGTGAATCTCTTTGAGAATTCTCAGGTATGACTAAAATATATTTTCTGATTCAAAGACTGTAATAGTTTCAAATCATTCTCAGGTCTAAGAGGGAATGCCTGTCCCTCTGAACTACAAATTCCAAAATGACAGTCAGTTCTCAAACCCCTGTTACACCTCCTCAAGGATACTCTCATTTTGCATATAAATGACCCTAATAAATATTTTGTATTCAAGAGAGAATACGCATATAGGCCAATAGTTGATATTTTCTTGGTTGTTGATATTTTCTTTTTTAAATAAATTTATCTTTTACTTTTAGTTTACAACACGCAGTTCCACAAGTTTTTGGGTTCCAAATTTTCTCTCCCTCCCTCTTCTCCCCGCCTCCCCCAAGATGGCATGTAATCCATTGTAGGTTCTTCATATACCTTCACATTGAACTTGTTTACATAATAGTCCAGTTGTAAAGAAGAATTATAACCAACGGAATAAATCATGAGAAAGAAGAGACAAAACCAAAAAGGAAGGAAAAAAACAAAAAAGAGAGCAAATAGTTTGCCTCAATCCGCATTCAGACTCCATAATTCTTTCTCTGGATATGCATAGCTTTTTCCATCATGAGTCTTTTGGAGCTGTCTTGGAACCTTGCATTGATGAGAAGAGCCACGTCTATCAAAGTTAGTCCTTACAGATACCGTGTGTCTGTAATCGTGTATAATGATCTCCTGGTTCTGCTCCCTTCACTCAGCATCAGTTCATATAAGTCTTTCCAGGTTGTAATGAAGTCCGTCTGCTCCTAATTTCTTGTAGCACAATAGTATTCCATTACATTCATGTATCACAATTTGTTTATCCATTCCACAGTTGATGGGCATCCCCTTGATTTCCAGTTCTTTGCCACCACAAAAAGAGCTGCTATAAATACTTTTGTACATACTGGTCCATTTCCCACTTGTGTGATTTCTTTGGCATACAGCCCTAGAGGTGGTATTGCTGGATCAAAGGGTATGCACATTTTTATAACTCTTTGGGCATAGTTCCAAATTGCTCTCCAGAATGGCAGGATCAGTTCACAACTCCACCAACAATGTAACAATGTTCCAATTTTCCCACATCCTCTCCAGCATTTATCACTTTCCTGTTTTGTCATGTTAGCCAATCTGACAGGAGAGATGTGGTACCTAAGAGTTGTTTTGATTTGCATTTCTCTAATCAATAGTGATTTAGAGCATTTTTTTCATATGATTATAGATATCTTTAACTTCTTCTTCTGAAAACTGCCTGTTCATATCCTTTGACCATTTCTCAATTGGGGAATGACTTGTATTCCTATAAATTTGGCTCAGTTCCCTGTATATTTTAGAGATGAGGCCTTTATCAGAGACACTGGTTGTAAAGATTCTTTCTCAATTTTCTGCTTCCCTCCTAATCTTTGTTGCATTGGTTTTGTTTGTACAAAAAGTTTTCAATTTAACATAATGTTGATATTTTCTTGGTCACTTTTTTTGGGGGGGATCAATACAATTCAATATTTTTCTATGCTTTTTTCTATCTTATATCTATACCTTTCCCTTGTTTATATACCTTGTAAATCTGACTATCAGTGCCTTCAAAATTATATCATCTTCAGCACAGATCTCCTCTGCACATACTCAATATAATTCTGCTACTTTTCCTGTTTTTATTTTCTTTCGTGCTATTTCTTTTTCCTTCATAGGCATCTCAGGGACTGTGGTAATAGGGACCAAGTGTGGACCAAATATAACCCCTCCACCCCAACCAATCCATGCTTTCTGCCTCTGGGTCTTTGCTTATTATGTTCTCTCCACTGGGTCTGTCCTTTCCTGCACCCTGAGATTCACCTCATTGCCTCATACTCACTCTTCAAAGCTGAGCTTAGGTACTACTTCCTACATGAAGTCTTCCCTGACTCCCCAGGTGGAAGTGATCTTCCTCCTATGAACTGTCCTAGTACTTTGTGTCTTTCTTACACACTTATCAAATTCTGCCTTTTAGTTTTACATTTTATTTCCCTCCATACACTCTACAATCTAGCTATACTGGCCTTACTTGCTATTCTTTGCCCACAGCACTCTGTTATTTATATCCATACCCTATGTACAGCTACTGTGGTAGGAAGCAAATTTCCATATATTCAGGTCACTCATGGCTCAGGGGGAAGTATTTTTTTAAGCTTATGCTGTCAGGTCAGAATAGGACTGACTACCTGTCTCTCAATTGCTAGTTGTGAACAATTCTGTTTCCTATTCTCTGACATGAAAATTTGTATACTCTAAGAATAAATCTATGTATCTATCTATCTATCTATCTATCTTTCTAACTTTCTAACTGTATAACTCTTCCCAATGTCTGGAATGTTCTACATTTTCATTTCGTATCCTTCGCAACTCAACTCAAGCAAGTTTTTTCTCACTATCACCATCACCCCCACTGCAACCATTAGAACCTTCCCTTCCAAGGTTGCCTTTCACCTACTCTGTATATATCTTGTACTGCACATGCTTAATTATTTGCATGTTGTTTTCTTGACTAGCCTTGAAGGTAAGGACTATTTTCCTCTTTCTTTGTATTTATAGTGCTCAGCACAGTGTTGGGCAAATACTTAATAAATTGATTGGTTTATTGGTTGTGCTTTATATTTCTCAGTGGCCTGAATAATCTGAGGGCTGAGATTCAATTTCATTTTTCTTTGTATCAAAGCCGTTCCAAGAATAAGGTCTCATACTACTTTCTAGTAAAATATCAGTAAATCTTTGCTGAATCAAAGAAAAGACATGAAGGGATATGGAATGCTGAAGGGTAATGTGTTGAAGGGAAATGTGGGATATCTTAGAATTAGAGGTCAAGCAACCACCAGGAAACAAAGGAGGATTAAAATCACAAGTGAGATGGGAAAATTAAAATGTTTCTTGAAACCATGGGGTTATAAGAAAGATTAAAAACCTGTAATAGTAGTCCAGTGGTTCTTGAAAGATATGCCATGAGTTTCACTAGTTAGGCCATGAAAGTTGGGATGTTATTTTAGATGAAATAAATTTTTAAAATAATTTAAATATAAATTTCATTTACCTGAATTCCATGGTATGGTAAGCATAGTATTCATAATGTAAATAAAACTCTCCTATTACACATATGTACTAACACACCAGACCTTGAATTTGCAAAGAATGCAACAAAATGGCTGCTCTTACTGAAGAAGCTATATATGCATAAATCTTTTGACTCTCCTGTGTTGGTGCCAGTTAAATGTTCAGTGTGCTGAGATTTCCAATAACAAATACTGTGCCGTGAGCAAAAGAGTCTGAAAACCATTAAAGTAGACAGTCACAATCTTAAGTAAAAATATAAATGGAGCTAAGCCTAGACTTACCTTCTATTCTGTTTCATTAAGTTACTTTTGAATCAAGAGTTGGTCTAGCCTTAATCCTATATGACCTAGAGGCTAAACCAAGCTCTTAGGTTCCTAGGATAAGTACATCCTGACTTGCATGGCTACTAGGTCTAGTAAGATTCTTAAGCTTCTTGAGTTTATCTACAGGTGTGCTTCCCCCCTCACTCCCAAGCCCATCACCTTAATTAAAGAACTCTTTCTACTTCCTTATCAAATTCCCAAAATTTCTTTTGTGCTTTAGACTATACCACACTGACTTCATTGTCCTTTTTTTTTTCTTCCAAAGGGGACAGTTTAGAAGGAAGGGATGACTCAAGGTTCTTGCAAGTCCTAATCTCACCCTTAGCCTGTGAATAAGGAAATCAGCCATTTTACCTCAATGATCACCAAAGATTCTTCCTGCACTCATCTTGCAGTGACTCCCTTATCTCTTCCAATGGGGTCTTTATGCTCTAGTCCCCACAAAAGCCCTTGTGTAGCCCTCAATCTGTTTAGATCTCTCCTAATATGCTTTTCATTAAAACTTGACTTCTAGACAAACTATGGCATGTGATGTAATGGAATTTTATTGTACGATAAGAGTGATAAATATAAGGAATTAAGAGAAACTTCAGAAGACTTATATGAACTGATGCAGGGTGAAACAAATAGGACTAAAAACATTATACAAAGTGACTACAATAATATACTAAAGTCAAACTAACAAAATTACAATAATAGAGAATAGTGGAAAATATATAATGAAAATGAAAAATACAGTTATTGTGTTAATTGTTTTGCTTAAGTTTTTCTTTGTTACTTTGAAGGCTTCTATTTAGTAGCTGGCTATGTCATTCTACCTAAAAAAGGACTCAAATAAATGAATAGCACCCCCTTCCCTTTTAAGATTAGCAAAAACCCCTCAACTTCTTCAACTCTGATTCTAGGCTCACATATACGCTGGTTTCACTAGTGGCTATGTGGCTCAATTTCAGGAAATTTCATCCCTGGAGTTTGATGACAGTCACAATTAATTCTCGACTCACTACCAGTGGAAATGATTACAAGACACTAAGTTCAACAGCGTAAGCAAATACAGGTTACCAGTTCTGCCCTCTATCTTGTTTTCTTAATGACTCACTCAACTGTCTCTACAGACATGGGAAGGAGCTATCTAGACTCCTGTCATTACAATTTTATGATGGAAAAAATTACACAGAGTAACAATATTTTCCACTAATAGTAAGAACAAATGGATGAGCCCCATGATCTTAATGGCATAGGGCTGAATAAGCAAAGGGAATGATGGATCCAGTGCATGGCATGTCAACTCAGCAGGCAAAGGAAGAGGGTAGGGATATAGGTCACTGTTGTAAATAGCCAAAGTTTTGAGGAGACAGAAGACATTAGACAATTGAGTCATTTGGGGACTCTCCTGGTAACTTTTCTCCTGGTTATGCAGAGCTCTCCAACTGGACTCTGCTTTATTCCTCAATTTCCTCTTTCCATCTTAGCCCTTAGATTTTGATCCTGAGAAATTCTAATTCTTCGCCTGAGTTGATACTGACTTGCATGGAGCTCCTTCTGAGGTAGGGATTGTCCCTTCACCCTGGTGATTACCTTAAATATTGAAATGCATTAGAAATATAACAGGAGATTTATTTCGATTGGTCAGTAAGCATTTAAGTGCCTACTATGTGTCAGGCACTATGCTAAGCACTGGGGATACAACAAAAGATAAAAGATAGGCTCTGCCCTCAAGGTGCTCAAAATCAAATGGGAAAGATGAAAAGCAAATAAATATACATAAACTAATAGATTATAAATAGGAAATAATCAGTAGAAGGAAGGCACTAAAATTAAGACAAGTTAGGAAAGGCTTTCTGTAAATAATATTAATTGGGATTCAAAGAAAGCCAGTGAGGCCAGTAGGTAGAAATGAGGAAGGAAAGTGTTCCAGGCATGGGAGATAGCCAGAGAAAATACCTAGAACCAAGAGATGAAACATCTTTTTGGCAGAACAGCAAGGAACCCAGTGCCACTGGATCGAATGGTATGTTTTCTCAGAAAAACTCCCCACATGGGGGAACTTCTTTCTATGGAAGCTAGACTATAGCTTTGATCATCACAACTGTACTATGCAGAAATTTTAAACTTCATAATAGTTCAACCACTATTGGCCCAAGTTGGCAAAGGCCATAGTGTATTCATCTTTAGGACTTATTACCTTGGGGTCTATGAACTTGGTTTAAAAAATTATAAATGTGTTTCAATACAACTGATTTCTTCATAATCTTATATGTTTTATTTATGTGTTTGAAAACATCATCCTGAGAAGAGGTCTATAGGTTTCATCAAACTGCCAAAAGGGTCCATGCCTCATAACAAAGAATCCCTGATTTAGTCCATCTTCAGCACTTAAGGACAGGGTAAGATTTACAGGGGTAGAAAGGAGGAAAGAAGGGCATATTAGGCTGGAAGAATAATTACAAAAAATGCATAGAGCTAGGAAAATGTGAAGGGTTATTGAAGAGACAGTGAAAAAACCCATCTTGCTGAAACAGATCTGTTAAAATTCTTAGTTTTCATTAGCATTTGCATCTGATACACTTCTGAGACAGCTTTTATGAGAGTCCGAGCCTTTGCACTCAAAGTCATAATTTAATTCCCTCTGACCCTAGGGATGGGAAAAAAGATTGCATGGTATCCAGGATGCCAACAAACACTGAAAGACTGTCATAACTCTTCTTAAAAACTACATCATCATATTAGGTTCTATTTCTATCAGCTACTAAGTGAAAAGATGAAAGAAAATGGAATTAAGACACCACTAGATAATCGCTCCTCCAAAATTGCCCTTCACAGGCAAATGACAATAAATTCAGTGTTGAGAAGCTTTCACTCAGCCCTGGTTGACAGAGCACCCCACTCTTGCCTTTCAGTCAAAGAAAAGGATTGACTGAAAGAGCAAAGGTATGGGGACCAATAGTTATGTGGAGGCCATTCTCTCCATTGATGTGAGAGGGATTTATGTAGGTAAGTCCCATTAATGTTAATGGAAGTTACTTGTGTAATTCCCCTTTTTCATCAATGAGAGAATAGACCTTTATGTTCCTTCAGTAATTATGGTACATGGGCACTGTTGGTTTTCTCAGTTAACTTTGTCACCTGCCTTTCCTGCCTGCACTTGGAAGAAAGGAGCTGAATTCTTCAGTTCAAAAAGGAAAATTGCCAAAATATTTGAGAGGGGAAACAAATGTAACCAGATCCACTTGTTGGAGGAACAAGAAAAAGGTTAAGACAGGAAGCTGGTGGGAGGGAACTGGCTTTTTTAGATGGCAGGAGGCGCCTGTCACCGCCCGTTTGAATTTTCCCAACAATGTGCTGCTTTCCATCAGTCACCAGCTTCTGAATCTTGTTGGGTGAGGGGGAGGTAAGTCCAGGGACTTGATGACCAAATTTATCTTTGTACTTAAGATTTGAGCAGCCTGATGCAGAAAGATTTGTAATTAGCAATTGTGGTACTATTAGCAAGCTTCATGAAATACACCCTGGGAAAGTAGAACAAAACATATCCTTCAGTCAACTTTTCAAGGCAAATTTATTCAGGAGAAAGAGAACCAGGGACACACAGCACCTTTAGGGGAGAGATCTGGGGACACCATGAAGTCTATGGGGTGGGAAAGGAGTGAACGTGTTGTTAGCATCCCTTACATTTTGGCCACTTGGAGCAAAGCCTCAGTTTCCCTAGTGTAGTTACAATTCTGACTGCAGCCTTGAGAACAGAATTAATCATCACCTCTCCCTCCCTTTAAGGCAATGCTGTATCAATAAGACCTTAGCATCTGAGACATATTTATAGGAAATGGGAAAGACCAGCTGTACTAATATCCTTTTAGAAATCATAAGACCTTATTCATAAAGGGCTATGTTGTTGACAGCTGCATTGAATAGATTATAGCCAAATCTTACAGTTTCTCTAGAGGTCTGTTTCCTCAGCTGGAGATCCTTAGGGCTGAAAAGGCAAATCTGCTTGTATATTGAGTTGGTGGGGGAATTTATTTTGTACCTTGTTTTTTCTTTTGATCAAGGTTGGTTCAAAATATGTGCTACATGGTGACAGCAATGGTTTCCCCAATCAGCTCCCTACCACAGGTTGGCTATGGTCCCTTTCTCTCCCCTCCAATAGCTGTTGCCTCCCTTCTTAGTAGGCTAGTCTTCTATGCTGGCAATGGAATACTTCTGGGTGTCCCAATTCCATAAGCATTTTTGTGATGTTTATGTAGAAAGTGATTTTGTTTTTTTTGGTCAACAAATGCTTACTACTAATAAACAACAATGGATTACCAACTCCCTGTTGAATATTTGTACCTGAAGATATCACTGGGGCCTGAAACTCAACAGGCTCAAACATAAAAGCATTGTCTTTCCCCTAATACTTAAGCTTCTCCTTCCCTCCATTCTAATTTGACTATTTCCATTAATGGCTTCATCACTCTCTCCCCACCCCCACCCCTAGCACTCAGGAACATATGCTGAAAGTCACTTTTTATCCCTTTCTCTCCTCACCTTCATCATGTAACGACTTGACAAGATTTCTGCTTCCACAAAGGTTCTTGCATCCCTCCTCTCTACACCCGCTATATACTCATTACCTTTGCCTGGACTATTATGATAAAATCTCATAACTTACAGTTTGAAGGGACCACAGTCTCCATGTAGTCCAATGGAAACCTGAAAAATGGTCTCCTTTACAACATATCTGACAAGTGGTAATCCAGCTTTTGTTAAATGATTTCATGTGAGGAGAAGACCACTACCTCCTAACATGATGACTATCAAGACGATGACAGTACTGCTTATGCTGGTGACTATAGCTTGCATTAAGGTTTCAAAGTACATTAGCTCATTTCATCCTCACAACAACTCTGGGAAGTAGGTCTCATTATTACCCCATTTAAAAGATGAGGAAACTGAGGCTGTGATGTGAAGTGATTTGCCCAGACATACACAGTAAGTGTCTGAGGCAGGATTTGAACTCCGATGTTACTGACTCCTGGTCCAACACTCTATCCACTGTACCACCTATTTGTCCATTTCACTTTGGGATAGGCCTAATTGTTATGAAGTTTTCCTGACATCAAGTCTAAATCTGCCTCTTGACAGTTTCCACCCATTGTCCCTGTTCTTGCTCTCTAGGCCAAACAGAACAAATCCAATTCCCCTTTCATACAGGAGCCCTTTAAATACTTAGGGATTACCCAATGCCCTCTAGACCATCTCTTCTTTCTGCTAACTTTCTCAGTTTCCTCAAATGATCCTCACATGGCATGGATTCTAGGCCCTTTAACATCCTAGCTGTCCTCCTTGGGATATTCTTCATCTTTCCATGTCTTTCCTAAAATATGGTACCTAGAACTGAACACAATATTCTACAGTATCTAAGGACCATCCTCATCTTATTCTTTGATGCTATCAATATAATCTAGGATTGTACTAGATTTCCTGGCTGCCGTAACACCCTGTTGTCTCATGCTGGTGTGTGTGTGTGTGTGTGTGTGTGTGTGTGTGTTGGGGAAGGGGACCTAGAGCTGTGACTTCATTAGGGTGCTCCTAGTGAGGAAACTCCTTCTATAAATACAGATTGGCACCTGAGCTGCAAGTTAAATAACCTTAGAGAGTTGCTGAGGGCATGCAGGGATTGAATGATCTGTCAAGGTCACATGACCATTGTGTTTCAGAGGCAGCACTTGAACGCAGGCTTTTTCACTCTGAGAATACCTTTCTATTTGCTGCCTCTCAATTTATCTTTCAGTCTACTACCACCTCCCCTTCTATAGAAACAACTGCTTCGTCAGGCCTCTCCCATTTTGTACATATGAAGTCAATTTTTGGAAGCCAAGTTTGAGACCTATCCTCATCAAATTTCATCTTCTATTTAGGCCCATGTTCTAGTCTATCAAAAACATTTTGAATCCTGATTTAGTCATTCAATGCATTAGCTCACAGGTGTGTTGGAGTTAGCTCAAACTGGCTTATTAAATTTTCACTGTTACATCCATATCTCAGACATCTACAAACATTACAAATCAGGCCTTGATTGATTGTTTTCTTGTTTGTCTAGACTTAAGAGAGCGATGGAAAAAATGTTCATAATGCAGCTTAAACTTAAAAATGTCTTGCGGGTACACTTTTTCCCCCTGGAGAGCCATTTCCAGTATGGCTCTGCATTAGCTATCTCTCTTAGCTTTCGTTGTATCATCTATAAATTTGATAAGCGTGCCATCTATGCTGTTATCCAAGCCAGTGACAAAACTATTAAATAACAAAGAGTAAAAGGCAGATTCTTGGGTTATTTCTATGAAGTTCTCCATCTGAGTTGACGTTGAGCCATCAGTGACTTCTTTTTGACTATTTAACCAGTTCTGAATCTTTCCAACTATACTTTTTGCCTAGCCCACATCTCCCATGCTTTCAACAAATATGCAGGACTTTGTCAAATGCTTTGGGGAAATTTGGCTGAAATATTTCCATAGAATTACCTACACCTTAACCACCTTATCAGATTAAAGAAATAAGCTTTCTTTTGTCATAAAATTGCTGGGTTGTTGTTGTTGCGGGTTTTTTGGTTAACAAGTTGAAACTTTATTAGATGAATTTAATGGAATATTATCGTGCATGGAAAAATAAGTATAAAGAATTCAGAGAAACATGAGAAAAGTTTTTATGAACTGATGCAGTCAAATAAGCAGCACCAAAAAGGATAACATACATGGTGATTACACCAATGTAAATGAAAAGATCACTAAGAGGAAACTGAACTGAAGTAAATGATAAGCAAGATCCTGGAAAATAAAAAAATGTGTTTCAATTTTGATGGCACAGAGGTGAGAAATTACTGTGTGACAGAATGTTGTAAACATTGTCAGAAGGAGTCATTATACTGGGTGTGTTTCCTTAATTATTTTTCTTGGTTACAATCCATCTTTGGTGTTCACCTCTCACCCAATTCTCACCTGTGGCGCCAAGAAGCTGTAGTATGCACAGTGACTACACCTTGGTAAAACCATCTTGATAGATGGACTAAACCAAGTTGAGGGTAACTGATGGACCTCAAATTCATCAGTGTGTTATGGATTATATCTATCCCAAGCATGTGAAGACTTCTCCCAGTGAAATGGTTGGTTGAGAACAATTTGTTCCAATGGCCACAAAGGTGGATGAAGCAGGTACTGTGGAGTACTTAGAGCTTGGTCAGACATGGAATATGCTAAAGTCATCTATTGCATTCTGGGTCATCGTCAGTTGTCCTGACTTTTGTCTTGACACTGGACTTCAGTGACTCTGGACAAGTGAGGCTGATGACTTTGCACAACTTTGCCTCACTTAAATCCAATTCATGAGCAAGTCATGACATTAACCTATGATTAACCCATGATATTACTGGTACTTTTCAGAAAATAACAAAGCACAAGCAACAACAAAAAATATCTTTAATCTACCTAGTCATCTATATATTATCTCTCCCATTAGATTGTAAGCTCCTTGAAGGCAGGGACAGTTTTTTGCCTTTCTTTGTATCCTAGGGCTTAGCACAGTGCCTGGCACTTAGTAGGCACTTGATGAGGTAGACTGCCTGACAGATTCAAAGCCAGGTTCGCCCAAACCAAATCTGGCATTCTCTCCACTGTTACATTGCTTTTCTGTCCTTTCAAGTCTGAAGTTCATTCTCATTGGTAGAGAAAACAGAGGCAAAATGAGAATTGAGTAGGTCTGTCTTCTCTCTCTTTGGTCAGTTATTATTATCACATACCTTCAGAACAATGATCCTATCCCTTGTTTGAGCCACCTCTTTCCTTAAATATATCCAAATTGGATATATACATACATACATATACAGACAGACAAAGAGAGAGAGAGAGAGACCTATCTCAACTTGCTCCTCACCCACTTGCTTTCCATAATTGGGACAACATGGGATTTTTATCCACTTTTTTCCCCAATGTCGAATATTGGACCAATTTCTTGTACATTTATTATGCACCTACGACATGCAAAGTGTCATGCTAAGTGCCAGAGATGGGAAAATGGAAACATATCCATGTTTCCTGGAACTGCAGATTTTTACCTTTAAAAAAAGTCAGGTAGAATGTTTGCACAACTACTGCATATGCTCATCAAAAGGAACAAACAGTTTGTTTTTAACATTTCAGGTGTTTTTCAGTCAGGTGGCTCTGGGCTTCTGTGCCTGCTCTGGGTCAGACTGGCTTTTGTCTAATCTTAGAGGATGTATCAACTTGTACGCAGGAGTGGTAGGGGATTATTCACTGATTAGGTAGCATCCTGGACAAAGTCTCGAGACCTGTAGAGGTCATTTGCTACCTAGTTGGTCTTGGTTAAGTCACTTTTCCTCTCTGGGACTCATTTCCTCCTATGTAAAAAGAAGTTGGATTAGATGATATCTACCTTTCCAATTGTGAGTCTACAATTGATGACGTCTCTGCTCAGAGAATGTAGGTAGGCTGTATTGAATCTTGTCTTTACTCCTTTGTTAACACTTTGACAGCCACAAGCTAGTCCTTTGTCTGCTCTTCCTGAGCAGTTACCACCTTGTCTTTAGCTCCCTTCTGAGGTTCTTCCCTTCTTCTTGGCCTCTTTTTTGTGTCCTCTTTCTCTTTCTGCTCTCATCTTCAGTTGTTTCAAATCTTTCTCTTTCTTCAGCTTGAATCTTTCTCCCTCCCCTCTTTCAATTTCTCATAACCCACAAATTTCCACTCCCCAAATCCAATTTTTGGCTTTTCATAATTCCATAACCCTCCAAATCATCACAATTCCTTCTTCTTCTTTGGCTAAACTCTATTCCCCTTTCCCACAACCTTCTCTTACGAGGATTGGAAGATATATACACCTCCTAATGGGGTTTCCTGGCTCCAGTCTATTGCACTGCTGACTTCAATTGCCACACACTGTTGCCTGTTTATCTTCATAATCACATGATCAAATGATTTCTCTACTCAAAAACATTCAGTGGTTCCCTATTGCCTATTGAATAAAGTGTTAATTGTTGATCCAAGGCCCTCTACATTCTGGCTCTAGTATACATTTCCAACATTATTATATACTACTTACCTTTACATATTTTAGGTTCCTAGGTAAAATGGGACACTGCTTACACCCCTTCTTTACTTCCCCCTTCTCATCCTGCCCTCTCCCATCTCTGTGCTTTTGCTCATGCCATCCACCATGCCTAGAACTGACTACATATCACACATACCTGCATCTAAGTCTACCATTACCTGATGTCTGCCTTCAAGGGCCAACTCAGATGCTACCTCCTTTGGGAAACTTTCCCTGACTCCCCCACACCCAACACCATCTTGCCACTTGAAACTCATCTTTTTCTGCTCAAATTTCTTACTACACTTTTCCTTAATCTCTTCTTTCCACTTATTTTAATCTCCTTGTATCATAGTTATCTGTGTCCATGTCATTCCTCACCTTATTGGATTGTATGCTTTTTAAGAGCAAAGTCTGTGTCATATCTATATATCTATATTACAATTTTCTATACATTTATCCCCAATGCCTTGTTCATAGTGGATGATTAATATATTTCTGTTGAATTTAATTAAATTGAAATAATTTGGCTCTTCAGGCACGAGGCTGGATTAGGTAACCTCTAAGACTTTCTCCTATTCTAACACCATAGCAGTATATGAGTGGGGCACCTCAGGCACCTGTGAGATAATGCAGATACTATTTTACTTAGGTCCAGAACTTTTAAAAAGATTACTTGAGGCATTAGAATGATGAGAGCAAAGTATAGCTGGTGTGGATTTGATTGGTATTCATGCAATGGCAAGAGATCTGGAGGCAGGGTCCTGGAATATTGAATGGACCCCCTTAAAGGATTTATGGGAAGACACGGACAGGAATCATACAGGATGAGAGGGTATGGATGGGTTGTGATTTGTGTCAGTGAAGAGGTACTCTCATCAGTGAAATCATGGATTCATCAAGTTATTGAACTAATAACCTTTGAGATCATCTGGTTCAACCTCTTACTCAGTGCTACAATCCCTTTATAAAAACCTGGCCACACCTCTACCCTCCTTATAAATGTTTGCCATTGATTCTAGTTCTGCTCTTTAGAATTACACAGCTCCGTCTTCCCCAAGTCAGAACTTAAAATGCTTGAGGGCAATAATAGATTCCCCAAACTCTTCTCTGCTTAGAGCTAGACACCCTCTGCATTCATCCAGTTGTTGCTTTAATTACATAGTTTTCAGACTTTTCGCCATCCTTTAGACAGTTTATCATTGTCCCTCTTAAGATGTGATACCCATTCAGAGATTGAGGACTGATTAAACAAATAGCACTACATGAGTGAAATGGAATACTACTATACTATAGGAAACAAAGAATATGGCAATACAGAGAAGCATTAAAAGGCTTATATGAACTAATTCAAAGCAAAGTAAGGAGAACTAGGAAAATGATGCACAAAAATTACAACAATGTAAATGGAAAGGATAAAAACTGATTTCTGTGGAATATAGTGACCAAGTCTGACTGCAAAGGAGAGATCTGAGATATTAAGAATTCCCCTAATTCTTTGCAGAGGCAGGGGACTCTGGATGGGGAACTTTTCTAAGAACATCAGACTTTTTCTGTAGGTGGGTTAGCTTTGCTCAACTTGTTCCCCTTCTTTCATTTTTATTTATGAAGGACAGATCTCTGGAGAGGGGTAATGAAGGGAGAGGAAAATGTACATGATGGAAATATAAAAGATCTCAATAAAAATTTATTTGCAAAGAATGTGGTGTCTACAGCTGACAGTAACACTCCAAAGGGGGTCTGATAAGGGAAGAATACAGTGAGACCCTGGCCCTCCCCCACCCCATTCTGAATACTAGCTTTTCTTTACTCCTCAGTAGTATATTCCCCAACTTTCTGCCTTCTCCCAGAAGCTCTCTACTTCTCCCTGTCCTTATCCTTAAATAGACATATTTTTTTTCCATAATCCAAGTTTTTTTAATTGTTTTTTTTAGCCGTCATTTATGCCATGAATTCGTAGGGGATTGGTTCCAACAGCTCAGGTTCCTTGCCATTGGTTCTCACAAAGTGTGCTTCTCTGGGTGGAGCAGGCTGGCGTTTCAATTGAACCCAAGTGCCTTTTTCTTTGGCTTCCTCCTTCTGATCATTTTCCTTTACACGCTTCAGGAAGCTATCTCTGCTCTTAGAATGCTTAATATGCTCAACATGCACATTAATTCTCTTGGCTCGAATCTTGCCCTTAACCTGTTTGTTTACAACAATGCTACAGCATGTTGAGTAACCTTATAGATTCGTCCAGTCTTGCCGTGGTAACATTTGTGGGGCATTCCTTGCTGAACTGTGCCCATACCCTGGATATCTACGATATCACCTTTCTTGTATATTCGCATATACGTAGCCAAAGGGACAACACCATGTTTTCAAAAGGGCCTAGAAAACATGTACCGTGTCCCTCTCCTTTTTCTTTTTGTGTTCGTCATTTTGGCAACTCACTGGAAAGGAAATAACATGTCCCGAAGCAAAAGCCACATGAGCCCCGTGTACCTGGAATATGGCGGAGCTGGCGGAAAAAAAAATAGCAAATAGACATCTTTTAACTCAAATAGAGGCACTATGGTATTGGGGAGAGAGCATTGTACTTGGCGATAGAAAGAACTGAATCTGAATCCTACCTTAGGCACATGGGAACTGTGTGACCCTGGACAAGTCACTTAATCTCTGTAAGCCTCAGTAATTTTCATCTGTAAAGTGGGGATAATTTCTAAACATGCACACACACACACACACACACACACACACACATATATCTTTGATTTTTATATCACCTGTAGATTTCTGCCATACTCTTCCCCATCCTCCTTCTGTAAAGTCAAAAACAAAGAATTGTAAAACAAAGAATTATTTTTAAAAAGAAAGAAAAAGAGAACAAATAAAAGAATAGCTAAACTGATTAACACATTGAAAAAGTCTAATGCTATATGCAGTGTTCACATACTGATGGACTACAGCTTCTGCAAAGGAATGGGCAGTAGCTTCTCATAGCTCTGCTTTGGGGCCAGCTTGTTCTTGACATTTTTGCAACAATCAATTTCAGTTGTTTTGTGGTTATTGTTCTTTCCATTTATGTTGTGGTAGTCATTGTATGTATTGTTTAGCCAGCTTTGCTCACTCACTTTGCATCATCTCATGGAAGTCTTTCCATGCTTCTTTGTAGTCATCATGCTTGCCATTTCTTGCAACACAGTAACATTCCATTCCATTCATGTGTCACAATTTATATACCACAATTGATGGACACCTGCTTTGTTTATAGTACTTTGCTACTACAAAAAGTACTGCTATAAATATTTTTGGTATGTATGGGACCTTTGTTTTTTTCATTGTCCTCCTTAAGATATATACCTAGCAGCAGTATCTCTAAGTAAAAGAGCTTTGATATTTTAGTGACCATCTTAGCATAATTCTGAACGGCCCTTAAGAGTGGTTGGACCAATTCATAGTTCTACCAACAGTTCATTAGCAAGCCTGTCTCTCCCTAGTCCCTCCAACATTGATTCTCCACATCTTTAGTCATCTTTGCCAATTTGCTGGGTATGAAGCAAAATCTGAGAGGTATCTTGATGTGCACTTTCTTTTATTTGGATAATTCTGTCGTATGTGTAATACAATTCTTCTTTTGAAAACCATTTCTTTGTGTTCTCTGACTTCTTGTCTATGGCTTTTGTTCTTATATATTTCTGTTAGTTGTCTATATAGCTTAGATATCAAACTCTTATCAAAGATAGTAGATACAAAGGTTTTTTCCCAGTTGCCCACTTCCTTTCTTATCACAGATGCACTAATTTTGTTTGTGCAAAAGCTTTTCACTTCCATGTAATCAAAGTTATCTATTTTATCTTTTGTAACTGCATCTATACCTTATTTGCCTAGGAATTCATCCCCTAGCCATAGCTGTGGAAGACATATAATCTTAAAATGCGGATAATAATAACGCTTACCTCACAGGGTAGTTGTGAGACTCAAATGAAACAATACATATAAAGCTCTTTGTAAACCTTAAATGCTATAAATGTTAGACATTATTATTATTGTAAACCAGCTAGAAAAAAAAATCTGATTTTTTTTTCCTGAGGTTCAAATGAGATAATCTATGTAGAGCTCCTTGTAAACCTCAAAATATAAAAATGTTCTGTATTATTACTATTGGAAATCAGCTAGGAAAAATATGATTTTTCTTCTGAGGCTCAAATGAGTTAATCTATGTAAAGCTCTTTGTAAACTTTAAAATATATGTTAGGTATTATTACTATTGGAAACTAGCTAAAAAAAGAATCTGGATCTAATTTCTAGTCCTATTGATTTCTTGCTCAAAAACATCCAATATACATTGCCAACAAGAAAATATACATTAATATTGATAACATAACAAACATCATATTAGCACAATTAAATGAATCTATTAATATAATAATATATTATTCTATAAGAAAATATACAATGTAAATTTTTACAAAAAAACAAAACAAAAGAAGAGCAGCAGCTAGGTGGTACAGTGGGTAGAGGGCCAGCTGTGGAGTCAGGAAGACCTGAGTTCAAATCGGGCCTCAGACACTTACTAGCTGTGTGACCCTGGGCAAGTCATTCAACCCCAATTGCCTCCCCCACAAATATATATAGAAAAAGTATAGCCTAAGTATCCATAACATATGCATGTAATACATTATATATTAACAGATATAATTATATTAATAATATACTAATATTAATACTATAATATAATATACACTATCTACAAGAAAAAGTCCAAACTCCTCAACCTGGCATTTCAAGTTGTCCACAACCAGGTCTCAATCTCTTTTTCCAGCCAGGATGAACTGGTGAATATTTAACAATAGGGTCTCTAGAAAGAATGAAAAAGTATTCCATACACTTATACATTTAATTTGAATTTTGAATATTTTCTTCATCACTCTCTTAAGCCTGGAACTCAAGAAAACAGTAGATCAAGCCTTCGTTTGTAGTGTTTACCAATTTCTAAGGTGAGGCTCACACTGAAAATTTAGCAATGACCTGTCACAAGGTGATTGGAGCTGGCTCCAGCATAGCCCCGCATTATTTACCATTATTACTCTGAAGGTGCTCTCAAATCTAAGGGGGCTACTAAATTTACCGGAACAGGGTAGCCGTTCTGAGGTCCAGAATAAATATCACCCTTGGCTGAGTGGGAGAGATCTCAAGGAGGAAATTGATACCTTGGGCCAGAAACCCTCACTAGGTAAGCTCAAGCAGACCACCTGGTAGCTTCCAATTGTAACTAATTTTTCGGCACTAGGTTCAGCTGTTCCTATCTGCTGAAAGAATGCACGTTCTGTCCATGTCCTCTGAATTTCAGCATCTTGGAAAAAGGTCCCAGTGTTCTCACTCTAACTTTAGTTATATACAATGTGCCCTGAACTTAACCACTTCCAAGCTTTCTTCCCTAAATTCTCTCCAGCTAGAATGCCCTCCATGTCAATTTCTGCCTATTGAAATACTCCCCCTCCTTTAAGACCCAACTCAAACGCCACCTTTTCCATGATGTTCTCCCAGATCCCACAATCTAAATTCAGTCCTCTCCTGTGACTCAGTGGGACTTCATTTCTATTTTTCTTATGGTACTGGTCATAGTCAGCCTTGTTGTGTGTATTCTAGTCTTATTTCCCCCGCTGACTATAAGCCCACTTGGGGCAAAAAGTGGGTCTTCTTCCTTTGCTAAAGCACCCCTCCTCTTTCCCTTCCTACTCCCACACAAGTGCCTTGCATTTAAATAGTAGGTGTTCAAGAAACACATGCTGAATTGAACTGAATTCCAGAAGAAAACTAGTTTGAAACCCAAACCTCTAGGGCATTCAACTCTTTTAAGCTTTTTCCATTATTTGGTCCTTGGAAAGTTCATAAAGGGAGGAGGCATTTTTCAAATTACTATCTCTCATTTCACCTCAAGTATTACTATTTTCCCCCAACTGCTGGCAGTCTCTCAAAATCTATCAAACTGTTTCCACATTATATGTAACCATCAATCACCTCTAAAGTGCCTTAAGGTTTAGTAATAGGCAGACCTCCTAAGATTGAAAATGGAGGGCATTGAACGTGGAAGAAATGCCCCCAGTGAATGAATGCACACAGAATAGCCTCATAGTCCCTCCTTCCCAGGTAACATACACTCATCTACCTGGGCTGCTGCATAATTGCAATGTGATTCATTCAGCCACATGCAGAACCATTGTCATTACAGGCATTGGGGCTGTCTCTTCTTGGGTGCCTGCATATGTATTGTGGTGAGTACATTGTGCTGTGTGATGCATGCAGGGCCTTCCTTGTGTGTCCTTTTTCTTGTTCCTACCAAGTTCAGTGTGTCTCCACCTCTGGATTCTAATTTCATTTTGTTAACACCACAGTACTCCTGGATGCTTAAGCACTTTCGGGGAAGATAATCCCAATGGAAACTATTTGGCAATGATAGCATGCTAAAATAATGAGATTAGAGATTTCAGTCTGGGAGGGACCTTACAAGGACATCTAGTCCAAACTCCTCATTGTACAGCTGAGGAACTGAGGACAAGAGAAGTTAAGTACCCCCAAGGACACAGTAAGTGTCAGAACTGGAATTCAGATTCAGAGTCTCTGGATTTTTACTTTCAGTAATCCTGACTCATTTGGAGTCTTACCTTATTCTTTAAGAGTTATTCTCGCCCTCCCTCCATCTCCAAGATAATCAGTGAAATGGCAAGAAAACTGGCCTGTGATTAAGTACCAGCCAGTGTGGCCATTTACCAGCTATGAGACCAAAACCAGTCACTTATCTTCTTAGACCCTTACTTTCCTCATCTATAAAAGGGTGATAATAATATTTGATCTATCTACCTGCTGTTGGGAAAATCGAATAGGCTAATGCATGCAAAAGTGCCCTGTAGTCATAAAATACTCTAAACACATATGTCATAGTGATGGGCTATGTATTTCTGATGAACAGCAAATGTGGAATGCAGACATCCCTTTTATGTGGCAAGAACATAAAAGTAAAGAAATAAGACCCACAAAAGTGGACATTCAGGTATACCAGAACGTTTCATTCAGGG
Source organism: Trichosurus vulpecula (assembly GCF_011100635.1). Taxonomy (NCBI): domain Eukaryota; kingdom Metazoa; phylum Chordata; class Mammalia; order Diprotodontia; family Phalangeridae; genus Trichosurus; species Trichosurus vulpecula. Next base: position 96,217,867 of record NC_050580.1, read on the forward strand.
TGGTCTATACCTGATTTTCTTTGGAGACACGTCTCTCCCAATTTCCCTGTCAAGTCAAACCAAACCAGAAAGGAAGCTATGGATGGTTTTTAGCTGTATACCAATTTTAGCTACCTCAAAAGTAGAAGGGAAGTGTTGGGAAGGGAAGGCAAAAGGGAGAGCTGAAAATTAGAGTGATGAGATTTATTTATTCACTTGGAGGCCTAAATGCCTGCATTAAGCCACAATCATGGCTTAAAAATAGCAATCTAGGCCCATGTCTATGGGTAATAACGATACCTTTCACTGGCATAGTTTTTCAGTTTGTGAGGGCCGTTTATGTCTCTGTATTTGCTTTTCATAGCAACCCTGTGAGAGGTCCTGTGGATGTCATCATTGGCACTTTACAGATAAGGATACTGAAGTTCCAAAAGATTAATGGTTTGAATAAAACTTTTTTTTTTGGTAGGAATATGCTACTTTTCATGTTCAGGAAGTCTGAAGGTTGTGTGTGTGTGTGTGTGTGTGTGTGTGTGTGTGTGTGTGTGTTAGGGTTAGCAAACTCCTGAATGGAACAGGGAAAGTGGTGCCTACAGCTTTTACTCTCCTTCTTTTTGGGTATCCCAGTAGCTAGAGGAGAGATCCCAATGTTGGCTCCTGACTTCAAGAACCCTCAGTGAATCTTTCAAGGTCTACCAGCAGATTATCATCATCTGGCTTGAGGTCACAAAATAGGGGTAGCATCTGGATTAGAGTCTGGATTTTCTTACTGTTAGTGCTATATTCTTTCCTTCTTTTTTATTCTTTGTCTTGCTTGTTAAAAATTTTTGACACTATGATGGTAATCATCAACAAACATGGACTTCCCAGTATACAAAGAACAAAAAAAAAAGGATCGCACATGAAACCATCAACTTCCTTTATGTACAGTATTAAAATGGTTTATTAAATTTGACATGGTAGAAATAGAAGTGCTTCGTGTGATCCTTCTGAACTTCATTTTCTTCTGCATATCTTTTCAACCAATTAACAAACATTTTTTAAAGCACTTACTATATTCCAGGCACTATGCTACTCACTGGAGATGCAAAAAGAAGCAAAAGACAGTTCTTATCCTCAAGGAGTTATCTATTTCTATCACTACTCATTAAAGCACCCTTTAACCCCTCCAAATCAAAATGCTACTGAACCAATAAGTACATCCAAGAAAATTATATATTCTTTCCATTACATTTCCTGATTCATGTGAAGTTAATTATGGCTAAAGAAACATTTGCCCCAAATCTAAAACTTGTTGTACTTCATAGGGCAGTGGATTTAGGGCCAGAAGAGACCAAGCACTTCATTTTATGGACTGAGCTTGGAGAGGATGAGCAAATTGGCCAGGGTCACACAGTATGAAGGGGAATTTGAGCTTTGGTCTTCCTCATTTGAACTCCCTATCCATTATGCCACCCGTCTGCTTCTAGCTCAGGTGTTCTTAGCCTCTTTTTGTGTCAAGAAACCCTTTGACAGTCTGGTGAATCCTAAGGAGCCCTTCTTGGAATAATGTTTATTAAGTAATTAAAGGAAATGCTAAGTTTCAGTTTGAGGTTAATGAAAATAAAGACATAGTATTTTTCCCCATCCAAGGTCATGGACTCTCTGAAATCTATTCATGGACCCTGACACAGTGGATAGAGAGCTCAGTCTGGAGTGAGGAAGATCTGAGTTCAAATCCAGCCTCAGATACTTACTAGTGGTGTGACCCCGGCCAAGTCACCTAACCTCTATTTACCTCAACTTCCTCATATGTAAAACGGGGATAACAATAATAGCACCTACCCTGCAGGGCTGTTGTGCAGATCAAATGAAACGATAACTATAAAGCGCTTAGCAGAATGTCTGTCATGTAGTAAGCAGTATGGAAACATTAACATTATTATTAGGGGTCAGTAGAAAAAGTGAAAAATGCTACTTGCTTTGTCTTGGTAAATTGTGATTCTACTTTCTTCCTTAATGAATCTTTCCATTTTATAAAAAAAATTTAAAAACCAATTCATCAGTGGGGCCTGGGAGTAGGGCAGATACAATGATCAAAAAAGGTGGTTTTCCCAGCGTGATACTCTTCTGTGGTGTAGTAGAAAGAAGGCTAGATTTGAAATCAAAGGACCTAGGTTCAAATCCTAATTCTTCTTATCTATTGTGTGACTACTTTATCTTATTGGGCTTGAGTTTCCTCATCTATAGTAGCAGTAGGAGTATAGTATAGAGGTGGGGAACCTGCAGCCTTGAGGCCACATGTGACCTTCTAGGTCCTCGAGTGGGGCCCTTTGACTGAATCCAAACTTTATAGAACAAATCCCCTTAATAAAAGGATTTGTTCTGTAAAACTTGGGCTCAGTCAAAAGGCTGCACTCAAGGACCTAGAAGGCTACATGTGGCCTCAAGGCTGCAGGTTTCCCACCCCATAGTACACATAGTAGGAGAAGATGTATTAATAGGTGGCATTTATATGATGTTTTAAGGGTTTCAAAGTTCCTCTTTCCAGCTTCCTCCTCCAGTGTCTTTATGGTATCACAGGATTTTGACCTGGATGGGCCCTGGGACACTACCTACTCTAATCTCTTCATTTTACAGATAAGGAAAGGGAAGTAATTTGGCCTAAAGTCACATAGGTTCTAATAGGCCAGGCAAGTATTTGAATCTATGTCTTCTGACTCCATCCAGAATCAGGATTTGAACCTAGGCCTTTTGATTCCAAATCTAGCCTTCTTTCCACTGCACCACAGAAGAGTATCACCCTGGGAAAGCCAACCACCTTTGTGATCATTCTCTCTACCTTGCTCCCAGGGCCCACACAGTGGAATATTCCCCCTCTGACATTGCAGAGCTCTCTTAGAGAGCACAGGGCTGTATTAACCTACCGCATGGGATTATTGTGATTAAAAAGAACTTTTAAGTTCTATATAAATGTGAGCTAATACTATTGTTGTTATCACTACTGTTTTTATTTCAGGATAAAGGTTCCCCTTGTGTAAACCACCAGGGGGCTTCCCTCTACAACTTTACAACAGTGTGATCTCTGACCCTTAGGTAGAGAACTGGCCAACATGTAATGTTGCTTTTGAAACAAAGTCTGGTTCTCCTACACCCATCTTGGCTATCTTTAAGATAGGTGGTTGCAGCCACATGAAATTGATTGGGTCAAAGTCCAGTATACATTCAACAAATTCAATAGTTGAATTAAACTAACATTTAATGGTTGAGTACCTGATGTATGCAGACCACCATCAACAGGCACTGAATGAAATACAAAGGTTATCCAGGCAGGGTCCCTACTTTAGAGAGCAGACAAGCTCATGTGTATGTTTTTGTATGTGTGAGAAACATATTAGAGCACAAATCTAATAAAGGCTCCTAGGGAAAAGCTGCCATTGAAAAATATAGACCTTCATGGACTTTTCATTCTGTTGCTTCTCTTGTAGGTAACACTTTTCAATCACATTGAACGCCAAGAAACCTCATTACCAACCAGACTCCTTTAGAAATATATATTGAATACAATTCACTGGTAATGCTTTGAATACTGATTCTTGGAAAGGCACAGATACATGGTCTATGTTGCCTTCATTCTCTGGGAGCTGTGATCCCTTCCTGACAGGTAGTTTGGTATAGTAGAAAGAAGACTGGATTTGGGGAGGCCAGGGAGTTTGTATTTTATCTTATGGGGAGCCATTAAAGTTTTACTAGCATAATTTGTGCCTTAGGAAGATTATCTTGGCATCTGTGTTTTGAATGGTTTGGAGAATAGTCCAGGTGAGTGATAATGAGGACCAGACAAAAAGTGATACTATGATTATTTTTGTATATATATCTCCATTCCCTCTGTTTTTGACCTCATTCGGGGTATATTCCTAATAGTAATATAGCAGTTCTTGTAGGTACTGTTTAGTGGTGTTCTGGATAAAGTTTCAAAGTACTTTGAGAATGGCTAGACCAATTCACAAGTCCACCAATGGTGCATCAGTGTGCTTGTCTTCCCACGGTGCCTCCAATGTCTGTCATCTTCATCTCTGATCATCTTCACCAATCTGAAAACTGTGAGGGTGATATATTCTGTCATTTGTTGTATGGAGCCTACAAGAACTAGGAGTTCTGGGGAACAAGGACAGAAGGGGCAGAGATTCTTTCTTGACCCTCTACTTCAGAGGAAATCCCTTTTTAATGAGTTTGGGATGGTGCCTATACTTGGAGGAAGGGTGAGGGAGGGACAGAGACTGAGGGAGGTTGTGAGTGGAGGCAGAGCCTCACAAAAGCTCATGGTTTGCTTCACTTTGCCATACCTGATTTGCTCACAAATGTCTTCACACAGAGCTTGACATTAGAATACTTTTTAAAGGGGTTTGGAAAGACCAAGGAACCTTTTGAATTTGAGAGGGTTGGTGAAACTTCAGCCTTCTTCAACATGAACTAGATCCTGAGAGGAATAGCAGAGTTGCTTATTTTCACCCTTACTTCAGATATTTTAGGGAGCTGGGGTAGGTAGAGTCAATGGAGACCTACTTTCAGACTTTGGAATTCCTACTATGTGCACTAAAAATCAGATTCAAGTTTTGAACCAAAGGAAGGTTTCTTATTGGATTTCATAAGATGATATAACTCTCCTACTATCTGTGTTCTTGTTTCCTTTCAATTTTTGTAACCCGAAGGATTTGTGACTAATTGGAGATACAACTAAAGCCAGGCCATTAAGCTATCATCTCTGCAGGGACTTCCTATCTAAAGACCTGGTACAATTCTTAGATTTAAATAAGTTTAATATTTATATTTAAATAATTTAATAATGGTGATGATAATAGCTAGTATTTACATAGAGCTTTAAGGTTTGCAAAGGGCTTTACATGTATTATCTGATTTGATTCACAAAACCCTGTGAGCTAGATGCTATGATCACTCCATTTTAGAGGTGAAAAAACTGATGCTGAGAAGGTTAAGTGGCTTACCAAAAGTCACATAGCTAGTAAGTGTCTGAGGCAGGATCCAAACTTAGTTTTTTCCATTTTAAATGCAACACTTAATCCACTGTACCACCTATCTGCCCATAGGTCGAGTCAATAACGGTCATGATGTGTCTACTATGTGCCAGGCACTGTACTAAATGATAGGGATACAAAGGAAGACAAAAAACAGTCCCTGCCCCCAAGGAGCTTACATTCCAATGGGGGAGATGGCAGCTGTGTACAAACAAGCTATAGATAGGATAAAGTGGAGATGATCACCAGAGGGAAGGCATTAGCATTAAAGGGCACCCAGAAAGGCTGTTTGCAGAAGGTGAGGTTTTTAGCAGGGACCTGAGGTAAGTCAGGGAGGCCAGGAGATGAATGAAATGAAATTTAAATCGTACCTATGACAGAAGCAATTTGCAAATGGCATTAAAGGAAAATTGATTTTTTTTTCCTCTTGGCTGAGACGGACTTCAATTCCATTCTCCATAGGACAGTTCATCTTCTTGTCTATGGCAGCTATTTTTTGTTTATCAAAGGACATAAAATAAGTCTTTATTATATACAATCACACAAGGCAGTTCTAATCATGAATAAATTCATCTTTAAATGCCACATTCGAACAGTTTCTATCAGACCCATAACCTAGATCACTTATTCTTGAAAGGACACAAGAAGAAAGGAGTCTAGTCATTCTGGGAAACTATGAGACAAAATTTAAGAGAAAAGTGACTAAGCTGTTTGCATTCTTTGACCTAGAGATCTCACTAATGGGCATATTCCCCAAAGAGAGCAAAGACAAAAAGAAAGACGTGATGTATTCTGCAATATTCATAGCATCACTTTCTGTGGCAAAAACTAGAAGCGAAGTGGGTGTCCATTTATTGGGCAATGACTGAACAAAGTGGGGTATGCTGATGTGATGGAATGTTACTGAACTGTAAACAATGATGAAAATGAAGAATTCAGAGAAGCATAGGAGGACTTGTGTGAACTGACATGGAGCAAAATAAGTAGAAGAAGGGGAATAATAGATACAACCACAGCAACAATATAAATGGAAACAATTCCAATTAATCATAATGGCCAATCTTTTTTATTTTATTTAATTTATTTAATATATTTAGTTTTAAGCATTGATTTTCACAAGAGTTTGGATTACAAATTTTCTCCCCATTTCTACCCTCCCCCCACTCCAAGATGGCGTATATTCTGGTTGCCCTGTTCCCCAGTCAGCCCTCCCTTCTGTCACCCCACTCCCCTCCCATCCCCCTTTCCCTTCTTTTCTTGTAGGGCAAGATAAATTTCTACACCCCATTGCCTGTGTATCTTATTTTCTAGTTGCATGCAAAAAGTTTTTTTTTTTGTTTTCGAACATCTGTTTTTAAAACTTTGAGTTCCAAATTCTCTCCCTTCTTCCAGTCCCACCCACCCTCCCCAAGAAGTCAAGCAATTCAACATAGGCCACATGCTCATCTTTATGTAAAACCCTTCCACAATACTCATGTTGTGAAAGACTAACCATATTTTGCTCCTTCCTAACCTATCCCCCTTTATTGAATTTTCTCCCTTGACCCTGTCCCTTTTCGAAAGTGTTTGTTTTTGATTACCTCCTCCCCCATCTGCCCTCCCTTCTATCATCCCCCCTTTTTTATCTTCTTCCTCCTTCTTTCCTGTGGGGTAAGATACCCAATTGAGTGCGTATGGTATTCCCTCCTCAGGTCAAATCTGATGAGAGCCAGATTCACTCATTCCCCCTCACCTGCCTTCTTTCTCTTCCTACAGAACTGCTTTTTCTTGCCACTTTTATGTGAGATAATTTACCCCATTCTATCTCTCCCTTTCTCCCTCTCTCAATATATTCCTCTCTCATCCCTTAATTTGATTTTATTTCTTTTAGATATCATGCCTTCATCTTCAACTCACCCTGTACCCTCTCTCTCTCTCTCTCTCTCTCTCTCTCTCTCTCTCTCTCTCTCTCTATGTATATATATATATATACACACACACACATATACATATATATACATACATATATACATACTTACACACACACACACACACACATATATGTATATATGCATATTCCCTTCAGCTACCCTAATACTGAGGTTTCATGGATCATACACATCATCTTTCCATGTAGGAATGTAACCAAACAATTCAACTTTAGTAAGTCCCTTGCAATATCTTTTTCTTGTTCTTTTTCTTGATTACCTTTTCATGCTTCTCTTGGTTCTTGTGTTTGAAAGTCGAATTTTCTATTCAGCTCTGGTCCTTTAACTGAGAAAGCTTGAAAGTCCTCTATTTTATTGAAAATCCATATTTTGCCTTGGAGAATGATACTCAGTTTTTCTGGGTAGGTGATTCTTTGTTTTAATCCTAGCTCCACTGACCTCCGGAATATCGTATTCCAAGCCCTTCAATCTCTTAATGTAGAAGCTTCTAGATCTTGTATTATTCTGATTGTGTTTCCACAATACTCAAATTGTTTCTTTCCAGCTGCTTGCAGTATTTTCTCCTTGATCTGGGAGCTCTGAAATTTGGTGACAATATTCCTGGGAGATTTCTTTTTGGGATCTATTTGAGGAGGTGATCTGTGGATTCTTTCAATTTCTATTTTGCCCTGTGGCTCTAGAATATCAGGGCAGTTCTCCTTGATAATTTCTTGAAAGATGATATCTAGGCTCTTTTTTTGATCATGGCTTTCAGGTAGTCCAATAATTTTTAAATTATCTCTGCTGGATCTATTTTCTAGGTCAGTGGTTTTTCCAATGAGATATTTCACATTGTCTTTCACTTTTTCATTCCTTTGGTTCTGTTTTATAATATCTTGATTTCTCATAAAGCACTAGCTTCCACTTGCTCCAATCTCATTTTTAGGGTAGTATTTTCTTCAGTGGTCTTCTGGACCTCCTTTTCCATTTGAGTAATTCTGCCTTTCAAGGCATTGTTCTCCTTATTGGCTTTTTGGAGCTCTTTTGCCATTTGAATTAGCCTATTTTTTAAGGTGTTGTTTTCTTCAGTGTATTTTTCAGTATTTTTTGGGTCTCCTTTAGCAAGTCATTGACTTGTTTTTCATGGTTTTCTCGCATCCTTCTCATTTCTCTTCCCAATTTTTCCTCTACTTCTCTAACTTGCTTTTCCAAATCCTTTTTGAGCTCTTCCATGGCCTGAGACCAGTTCATGTTTTTCTTGGAGGCTTTTGTTGTAGGCTCTTTGACTTTGTTGACTTCTTCTGGCTGTATGTTTTGGTCTTCTTTGTCACCAAAGAAAGATTCCAAAGTCTGAGACTGAATCTGAGTGCGTTTTCACTGCCTGGCCATGTTCCCAGTCAACTTACTTGACCCTTGAGTTTTTCATTGGGGTATGACTGCTTGTAGAGCAAAGAGTACTTTGTTCCAAGCTTGAGGGGATGCACCAGCTCTGCCACACCAGCACTCCTCCTTCCCCAAGAACCTCCAGCCTGGACTGGACTCAGATCTTCAGCAGGCTGTGCACTCCTGCTCTGATCTGTCACTTAATTCCTCCCACCAGGTAGGCCTGGGGCCAGAAGCAACTGCAGCTGTAGTTCTGTAGCTGCACCACCTCTCCCACCCCTGGGATGGTGGCTGAACCACAAACTCTATCACCCTGTCCTCAGCAGCTTTTCCCACTAACCTTCTCTTTTGTCTTTGGTGTTTTTGGGTTGAGAAGTCTGGTAACTGCTGCAGCTCACTGATTTAGGGCGCTAGGGCCTGCTTCACCCAGCTCCTGCTCTGGTTGGTCCACATGCCCACGCTGGTCTCTGCTCAGCTCCCCTCCACTCCCAGCTCCGTGCAGGATAGACCTTACCCAGAGACCATCCAGGCTGTCCTGGGCTAGAGCCCTGCTTCCCTCCGCTATTTTGTGGGTTCTGCAGTTCTTCTCTGTTGTCTTTGGTGTTTGTGGGTTGAGAAGTCTGGCAACTGCCACAGCTCACTGATTCAGGGCCCTAGGGCCAGCTCTGACCGGCCTTCTCATCTGGTTGGTCCACAGGGCGCTGGGCTCTGCTCCACTCCCTTCTATTCCCAACTCTGTGCAGGATAGACCTCACCCAGCAACCATCCAGGCTGTCCTGGGCTGGAGCCCTGCTTCCCTCTGCTGTTTTTTGGGTTCTGCAGTTCTAGAATTTGTTCAGAGCCATTTTTCATAGGTTTTTGGAGGGAGTTGGAAGGGAGCTCAAACTAGTCCCTGCTTTCCAGCTGGCATCTTGGCTCCGCCCCCATAATGGCCAATCTTGACCTGGAGTAACTACTAATGGAACACATTTCATCATACGTCAGGTACACCTCCTTATTCTCAGGAGAGCAGTCAATGAGGGATTATGGATATAGAATAAGGCATATGCTGGTGGATGTGATTACCACATTGTTTGACGTGGTGAAGTTATTATTATTATTATTATTATTATTATTATTATTATTATAAGGGTGGGATCAGTGGACAGTGGTTTAAGGGAAATGACTAGTGAAAAAGGATATCAATGTAACTTATTTTAAAATATAAAAATAAATAAAGATGTGCAATGACTTTATCAACATTATATTTAAGCACCAAAGGAATTGTTTGGGTATCACCATTCATGCCTGTGCTATATGACTGTAAGATTCCTGTTCATTCTGAAAGTAGAGTGTCTAATTTCTGTGCGTGCGTGCGTGCGTGCGTGTGTGTGTTGGGAGGAGGAAAGTTGGGATACCACAGCAACATGGCTATTTTTGTTTGACTTTTGTTTGTATTATCTAAGTTACCTAAACTCTTTGAGTGATCACCCCAATTATGGAAGAGCAATGTTTCCCAGAGTAAATAATTTATTGATGTTTCTCAGTCATTTTAGTCATGTCTGATTCTTTGTGACCCCATTTGGGGTTTTCTTGGCAAAGGCTCTCAAGTGCTTTACTATTTCCTTCTCCACCTCATTTTACAGATGAAGAAACTGAGGCAAACAGGGTTAAGTGACTTGCCCAGGGTCACACAGCTAGTATGTGAGGCTAGATTTGATTTCAAGTCTTCCTGACTCCTGACCAGGCTTGGTGCTCTATCCACTGTGCCACCTAGCTGCCCTTGAGTAAGTAATAGCTAATATTAGCTAACATTTGCTTCAGTTTCCCCATCTGTAAAGTGGAGGTAGTAATAGCACCTATCTATCAGAGTTGTTGTGAGAATCAAATGAGACAATATGTACCTGGTACCTAGTAGGCACTATATAAATGTTAGCTCTTGTTAATAATACTATTAATTATGTGATAATAATAAATACTGGTAAATAATATTAGCTATCATTTGTATAGTGCCTACTAGGTACCAGGTACAAATTATCTCATTTGATTCTCACAACAACCATGGGAGATATAACCCTGGGAGATGCTATTACTAACTCTGATTTTACAGATGGGGAAACTGAGGCAGACACTGGTGGGGGTGTTTTTAAAATGATTTGCCCAGAATCACATAGCTAGTGAGTATCTGAGGATAAATTTAAACTCAGGTCTTCTTGACTCTACACCAGAGGCTCTAGCCATTGCATCATCTAGCTGCCCTCTAAACTCTCTCAGAATTTCAAACACTCATTAACAAGAACATTAGAGAAACCATTTCTTGCTTTGAGAGCAACCACTGATATAGAAACCCCTGGCTCTCTTTATGTTACCAGAAATTTGCTTTGGACTTTTCCATTGTGCTTTATATGGACTTATAGGATCATAGATATGGTTGGGATGGACCTTAGAAGTCATAAAATCCAACTCCCTTATCTTCTTTTAAAAACTTTTTTCCAATTACATATAAAAATTATTTTAACATTCTTTTAAAGAAAGAATTTGCATTCCAAATTCTCTCCCTCCATCCCTGCCCTTCCCCCTTACTGAGAAGGTAAGCAATTTAATAAAAGTTTTACATGTGTAGTCAGGCAAAACATATTTACATATTAGTTATATTGAGAAAGAAAACCCAGCCCAAAAAACAAAAGAAAAACAAAGAAAGTAAAGAAAAGAACTATGCTTCAATCTACATTCAGATTCCATTGGTTCTTTCTCTTGAGGTGGATAATATTTTTCATCATGAGTCCTTCAGAATTGTCTGTTATCATTGCATTGCTAAGAATAGCTAAGTCATTCACAGTTGATCATTGTATAATATTGCTGTTACTGTGTACAATGTTCTCTTGTTTCTGCTCACTTCACTTTGTATCAGTTCATGAAAGGCCAGATTTTTCTGAAAGCTATCTTCTCATCATTTCTCAAAGTATTTCATCACAATGATATTCCATAAGTTGTTCAGCCATTCCCCAACTGATAGACATCCCCTCAGTTTCCAATTCTTTGCTACCACAAAAAGAGCTGCTAGAAATATTTTTGTGTGTAAAGGTCCTTTTTCTTTTTCTTTAATTTCTTTGGAGTACAGACCTAGTATTGCTATTACTAAGTCATCCAGTATATACAGTTTTATAGCCCTTTGGCCATGGTTCCAAATTGCTCTCCAGAATGGTTGGATCAGTTCACAACTTCACCAACAATGTATTAGTGTCCCAATTTCCCACATCCTCTCCAATATTCATTATTTTCCTTTTCTACTATATTGGACATTCTGATAGGTTTGAGGTGTTACCTCAGAGTTGTTTAATTTGTATTTCTTTAATCAATAGTGATTTTTCATGACTATAAATAGTTTTGATTTTTTCATCTGAAAACTGCCAGTTCATATCCTTTAACTATTTACCAATTGGGGAATGACTTGTATTCTTATAAATCTGAATCTGTTTTTTATATATTTGAGAAATCAGGCCTTTGTCAGAGAAAGTTGCTGTAAAAAAATTCCCCCCACCTCCCAGTTTTCCACTTTCCTTTTCATCTTGGCTTCATTGGTTTTGTGCAAAACCTCTTTAATTTAATGTAATTTGAATGCTATACCATTTGGTGTGTGTTCAGTATTTATATTACTTTGTTGTCTATGGTATCTTTTAGCAAAATGTAGTTTCCCTGCTTATTTATCTCTTTTAATTAGATCTATTTTTGCTTTTGCTATATCTGAGATCATGATTACTACCCTTACTTTTTTCCTTCAGCTGAAGCATAATAGATTCTGTTCTAGCCCCTTGCCTTTACTCTGTGTATTTCTCTGTTTCAAGTGTATTTCTTGTAAATGACATATTGTAGCATTCTAGTTTTTAATCCACTTCTGTTTCATGGGTAAGTTCATCCCATTCACATTCACATTATGATTACTGACTTGTATTTCCCTCCATTATACTTTTCCCTCTGTTTATCCTTCTCTCTCTCCTTTTATCCTCTCAGTCCTCAAAAGAAATTTTCTTCTGACTACTACCTCCTCCAATCCCTCGCTCTTCTGTCAGCACCTGCTCTTCTCTTATCCTCCTCCCCTCCTACTTCCCTATAGAGTAAGACAGATTTCGATACTCAATTCAGTGTATATGTTTTTTCCATTTTGGGCCAATTATAACGAGAGCAAGGTTCAAGCACTGACCCCCCCCCATCTTCCTCTCCATCATAAAAGTTCTTTCATGCCTCCTTTATGTGAGATAATTTACCCCATTCTACTTGTCCCTTCCCCCTTCTTCCAAACATCCCTCTTTCTCACCCCTTAATTTTATTTTTTTAATATCATCCCATCATAGTCAACTCAAACCCATGCCCTCTGTCTATGTATATTTCTTCTCCTTGATCTAATAATAATAAAGTTCTTAGGAGTTTCAAGTATCATCTTCCCATACAGGGATGTAAACAATTTAATCTTATTGAATCCCTTATGATTTCTCTTTCCTGGATACCTTTTTATGCTTCTCTTGAGTCTTGTATTTGAAAGTCAAACTTTCTATTCAGCTCTGGTCTTTTTATCAGGAATGCTTAAAAGTTCTTTATTTCATTAAATATCCATTTTTCTCCCCTGAAGGATTATACTCAGTTTTTCTGGGTGATTCTTGATTGTAATCCTAGCTCCTTTGCCCTCCAGAATATCATACTCCAAGCCCTTGGATTCTTTAATGAAGTAGCTGCTAAATCTTGTATTATCCTGACTGTGGCTCCAAAATACTTGAATTGTTTCCTTCTGGATGCTTGCAATATTTTCTCCTTGACCTGGAAGCTCTGGAATTTGGCTATAGTATTCCCAGGAGCTCTCATTTTGGGATATCTTTCAAGAGGGGATTGGTGATTTTTTTTCCATTTTATTTCACCCTGTGGTTCTAAGATATTGTGACAGTTTTCCTTGACAATTTCTTGAAATATGATGTCTAGGCTCTTTTTTTGATCATAGCTTTCATAGGTAGTCCAATAATTCTTAAACTATCTCTCCTCAATCTGTTTTCCAGGTCAATTGTTCCAGTGAGGTATTTCACATTTTCTTTTATTTTTCTTTCTTTTGGTTTTATTTTATTGTTTCAGGATATCTCATAGAGTGATTTGCTTCCACATGCCCAATTTTAATTTTTTAAAGAATTATTTTCTTCAGTGAATTTTTGTATTTCTTTTTCCATTTGGCATTTTTAAGGTTTTATTTTCTTCAGTAGTGTTTGTGCCTCCTTAACCAAGCTGTTGATATGATTTTCTTGCATCATTTATTTTCCCAATTTTCCTTCTACCTTTTCAATTTCATTTTTAAAATATTTTTGAGCTTTTCCAAGAATTCTTTTTGGAAGAAGACCTATTCACATTTTTCTTTGTGGCTTTGTACATGTTTTGACATTGTTGTCTTCTTCTGAGCTTGTGTTTTGGTTTTCCCTGTCACTATAGTAACTTACTATGGCCAGGTTCTTTATTTGTTGTTCACTCATTTTTCCAACTTATTTCTTGATTTTTAACTTTATATTAAAATTGTTCTTTTCTCCCGTGGTGCAGGGACACTGTCCCAAGCTCCAGGTTTTTTGTGTGCTGCTATTTTCAGAGCTAGTTTTGGGGTTCTATAAGTTTTTCAATTCTTCCAAAGTGATATGATCTAAGGATAGTGTGGTCACCCCTCTCCTGGCCTGTGCTCTGGTCTGTGAGGGACCACAGTTCTACCCTGGAACTATGAGCAGGGTCTCTGCTCTTGCTAGTATTCTTCCTTAGCCTGGCACCACGCCCTGGAACTACATATGCACAATGCAACAGAGTCTTGCACCTAGTGCCAGCAAAGAGTCCCTGGTAATCTCCTTCTGAACAGTTGTCTGATTTCCTTACTGTCTGTGAGCTGAGAGCTCAGGGAGTAGAAGTCTCAGAGTCAATCACCCCAAAGGCCTTTTGTTGCCTTGCTGGGGCAGGTCCAGCTAAGAGCAGCCCTCACTGGACTGTGCTTCACTCTCACTTCAGTGAGTTGGACCTTTCCTGTTGACCTTCTCCAGGGGTGGGGAACCTGTGGCCTCCTAGGTCCTCGGGTGCAGCCTTTTGACTGAGTTCAAGTTTTACAGACCAAATCTTTTTATTAATGGGATTCATTCTGTGAAGTTTGGATTCAGTCAAAGGGCCACACTTGAGGACCTAGAGGACTATCTATGGCCTCGAGTCTGCAGATTCCCCACCTCTGGATGGAGTAAAACAATCCAGTTGGAAAATTGTTTTACTCCATCCTTTTGTTAGTTCTGCCACTTTAAAATTGATTTTGAGGCATTATTTTAACATTGTTTGGAGGGGAATTTGGGAGAACTCAGGAAAGTCTCTGCCTTTATTCTACTGTCTTGCCTCTGCCCCACTCCCAACTGCCTTATTTTCAAGATGAGGAAACTCAAAAGTTAAGTGACTTCCCTAGAGTCACACTGGTAGTGACAAGGCTGGATCTTGAACCTGGGTCCTCTAATTCCAAATCCATCATGCCTTCCATTGAGCCACACAGTCTCCTTTGTGAAGCACCCGTCATACATTTTCACAAAAGGATCCCCTTTGACTATTTAGCCCTTGTCTGGGATGGTTGTATTAGTGGCAGAGAGGGGGAAAATTCCTCTGAAGAATCAGTGTCAAAATGAAAACATGAGCTGTTTCATGGTTGAAAATTTGGCATTTGGTGTGATCATAAACCGTACATTTTGTATCTTTCTACTCTTAGACTGTGGGAGGCAAACTTCTTTGACCTACGAAGTTGATCTGTGAACTATGTCAAAAAATTCAAAACCCCACAGTTGAGGACCCTGCATTCCATTAGCATAATTTGCCACCCAGGGTGTAAATGTATACTCTGTACAATGGCATTCTGTACAGATGGCATTTTACAGTGTGTTAAGGGAAGAGTGTTTATATTTGACATAGTGTAATGTATTATAAGTTTGCTTGTAACAACAGCTATTTCTTCCTCCTTCTCTTCTTCTTTTTCATTTACTGGATGCTGTAGCTTCTAATAAAAAATAAAAATGCAGCCTTGAAGGCCAATGCTGTACTTCTGGCCAAACAATATAATAGGTTGGCTACAACTACATTGTTTGCCAGGTTGGGGAGAGAAAAAAGTGGGAATATTACCCCCCTACCACTTATACACTTCTCTCACCTCCCACTTCTGGACAATTTTCTGTGGAATCAAAGGAAGAGACAAACTCCTCAACTTGTCAGCCCTTAATCTTGGTGTTACTGATGACCAGCTCATAAAGTTAAAACAACCAAAATGGAATATTTGAGAAACTGAATTTCCCTCTAAGGTCTGTTTCTCTCTCTCTCTGTATGTGGATGAGTGTGTGTGCTCATGTGAATGTGCACTCATGTGTGTGATAGCACACTTGTATGTGTGTGTATGCTCACATGTGCATGTGTGTGTGTGCGTACGTGTGTGTGTGTGTGTGTAGCTGGGGTGTTTGCAAGACTTGCTTCACTGTTACTAGAGCCCTGTAAGATTTCCTCAGGATTCTAGCGATGATGCTGTCTCCCCCCTTTCTAATTCCTGAAATTATAATGTGTTGGAATGCTCAGGCTGCCTTTCACTCCCTCCTCAATGGACCCTTTAGTCTTTCACACCAAGGTGTCCTTCTTCAGGGTGCCAGGTCAGGCTACCAAAACAGCTTCTAGGAGGGGATTAGGACCAATTAACATCTTTGTACACAAAAGCCACTGGCAGCTGAACAGGCGGCCTGGTGGCTGCTCCGGAGCTGCATTTTAAATAGGGGCCTTCTGTACTTGAGCTAAAGTGGGAAGAGGCGGAGAAAGTTTTTATTTATAATTGAAAATGCTGCTTCTGGATAAAGTCTAATGAAAGGCCGAGTGGTGTTCAAAAGTATCTCACAAATGCCATGTGAATATTGGCCTATATTGTATGATTCCATCAAGGATGCTGTAACAATATCGCCTGGCTCTCAGCACATATTGAGATGAAGTGAGGTTTCCTCGGGTGGCAAACAGTTTTGTCCACACATGGTGCTTGGTCTGGGTTTAAAAAAAATCCTGTTGTCAGGCATCAAGGTACAAAAGGGAGCCACTGGCTCTGATATGTGGCCTTCAATCTTGTTGTCTATTCAACTGAATGCTGACACAGGAATATACCTGTTTCCCCAAGATCCTTTCTGGAGCAAAATGGACCAGAGAAAGGACGGAGTTGTACACTGGTGCTGCCCAAATTGTGTTTTTGTTCGACAAGCTTTTAGTCTTCAGAGGGGTAATGTCGGTTTGTATTCAGAGCCCAATGATGAAATTGTTAAACTCTTTTTTAGACTCTTTATCTGGGTGCAGCTTTGGGTACTCAGCAGTATTGAACTTGGAATTAGAAAATTGGAAATAAGTTGAAATGTTTAAGGAGAAATTAGAGAAAGGGAGAGAGAGGAGGGAAGGAGGGAGGGGAGAAGAAGAAAAGAGAGAGGGGGAGAAGAAAAGGGGGGGAGAGAGAGGGAGAGGGGGAGAGAGAGAGAGAGAGAGAGAGAGAGGGAGAGAGAAGGAGAGAGACAGAGAGAGAGATTTTGACAACTCAGATCATCAGGAAAGGATGTAAATAGTTTTCCAGCCTGGATTTTGCTTCTTATAGAAAAGATTGTTAAAGATATGGTAGATACGTTTCCTCACTTGCATGAGAGATGTCTCAAATATAGTCTGGGGCTGCTTTCTCGTCTAACAGCAGAAATATTTTCGCGAGGTGGCCTTTATGGGTTGCTGGACTGAAAAATCCATCTCTCCCTTCAAAAGTGATGACAGAAAAGATAAAACTGCCTCCAGAATCCCTCCCCCTGCCCCAACCTCCCAAGTTGAAATGGGCACTGTGAGGATAAAGGCCTGTCAACTGGCAAAGAAGACCTTGGATGAAGATAGAGGATGTTCAAAGAATGATAATAACCCCTCGTTTACCTAAATGAGGGTGGAAAGCCGAGGAAAGGATGGGGTCAACTACTTCTCGCCGGATTATATATTTTTGTTTCATGGAAGAAAGAACCAAGGAAGAAAAATAGTGTGTATTTCTCTTTCACCAGCATGAAAGGAAAATGTTTTTAAAAAGTCAGCCTCCTGGCCCCTAATCTAAATTATGGTCATTTTCACTACCATGGGTTTTTCTACATAACTCTAGATTCCTCTCAGGGCGATATTTTGTAGCAAATGTTAATACAGTCTTGGCGTGGGGCTGCCCCCCCTTGGTTCGCCGTTCCAGATACTGTATTGTCGTCCTTCCGATGCGTTGATTCCGCCTAATGTTAAATGGTAATTGGCAGTAGTATAGGTGGGGATAGCAACATTGTTATATTTTGTTCATTTTTCACACTCGAGCAGTTATCCCTTTCTCTTGCTGGCTGTATGCTTATTAGTGTATGAAATGCAGGTGTGTGGGAAATGGGAGGCAGACATTGACAGGTTATTTTGTTGGCCACTGCCTAATTAGTAGCATAGTGGATGCACCCCGCCAGGCTTTAGTGTGCAGCAGCAGAGCTGGTCTGTTCTAATTTCCTCACGGCTTTGATATTCGCCAAGAGATTGACATTTTGCACAAAAAGCGAAGGCAGGATGGAGGCCTGCAGAAACAATGAGTCTTCTTGCTTGTAGACACCACAGATGTGAGAGAAAGCTGGCTAAAAACAATTGGCTGACACTGTCTAATTGTCTCCGATGTCAGCGTCATTAATGTTTTCCCATGTAAAACGGAGAAGGCCAAGGTTGTATCCTCCCTTTATTGGGAGTCACATGATTATGTAACTTACAGGGAGATTCAGATTAAGTGTTAATTGTATTTGTGCAATAAAGAAACTGAAGCTACCTTGAGTTTAATGAATATGGGCTTAATTAATTGGGACAGCATTTATCTTTATTACCTATTGAATAATCCCAATCAGAATTAATAACATTTTTTCGGTGATTAAAATCACAGCCCATTTTATAGTAATATATATGTATATTTCTATTCAAGTTACGGCATGGCGGAAGGAGCTCAGCCTTTATTTTTTAAGTGGGGGATGGGAGGAATTCTTATGTTCTAACATAATTCTATTCAATAAACAACAACTATAGTGACCAATTTGGGCTGTGATATCTCAGGGCCCTCCCCCCCCACCTTATTAGACAATTGGCCAGTGTGCCAAAATATTACATGACAAGGAGAACAAAATTATAAGGTCATAAGAAAGCCCAACCCTGTTTTTATCTACGTAAGAGTTTTAAAGACTTCTTTTTCCCCCAAGGAGGGGGAAACTGGAAGATGAAGCTGCAGAGAAAAACTGAAAAACCTGTTTTGAGTTTGAGTCCTGTTGTGCTACAAACTTGAGGATGTTTCTTGTCATTTGAAGCAACGGATGTTGATACACGGTGTTCACCATTATGAGGTAGTGTCAGTAATGCTGGACTCCATCTTGGCTTGTGACATCATTCTATTTCTCAGTCCATTTCTGAAAGGGAAAGCATATTGATGAAGATCTCCTCTTCTTGCTTCATTCATTCCATCTGTATCAAATGGCACTCATGTACATCCCCAGGACAGGGAGAATCCACTCCTAGACTGCCTTGTTAAATGAGATTATATTGGTGAAGCACTTAGTCTGAAACATAGTAGGCACTACATAAATGCTTATTTTCCCCTTTCCCCTGATTATTTCCTGAAGGCTCAAATATTGCAAAGATGATTTTCCCTTCTTCTTTGACTCGGGATTAAAACATATTCAACTTGATGGCCCAAAATAGCACTTTAGAGGAGTGTCCATTTGGAAATCCAGTATTTCCAAATATTTTTGTTGTAGAGGTCTCTGAAGTGGCTTTGTGACTTAGTTATGTTACTCAGCTGCAATTAAACTGTCATGTCAAAGGGGCCAACAGTAGGCATTGGTGCATTGGGGTTTGCGGTAGTGTATGTACTAGGTTTTTTACTTCCTATGCTCTTTAACCTAGTGCTTAGCACAGTATTTTATAAACAAAAATGAAAGATTGTTGGTTGATGATAACACACAGGAGGCAGGCTATTATTATACCACCCACTATAACATATTTTGTCTCAGACCATGTCTGGAGCAGGAAAAGAAGAGACAGAGAGGAAGTTATTACTGGAAAGACCAGAGAAACTCTTTTTCACTTCTAAAATGATTCATGTCATAGAATTAAGTCATGACCAAGCTATTCCATCTCCCATATGCAAAGTTTTTGCATGGGCTGTTCCCTATGCCTAGAATATCCTCCTTCCCAATCTCTGAATTTTAGAATCTCTGGCTTCCTTTAAGACTTAACTCAAGTATTACCTCATCCAGGCAACATTTCCTGGTCTTCCAAGCTGCTATTGCTATCCCCTTCGAGATTACCTTCCACATCCTCTTTATTCGTCTTGTATATTTTGATTTATAAATGTTGTCTCCTCTATTCCTATTTAAGTACCTTGAAGGCAGGGACTGTATTTGCTTTTTCATTGTATCTCTAGCACTCAGCACAATGCTTGATATATAGTAAGCATTTCAAAATGCTTTTTGATTGATTTTAAAATTTAGATAGGGAGACAGAGTTAGTAGAAATGGAGGCAGAGGAAGAAAGAGATAGAGACACAGACACACACATATGCACACAAACAATTGCAAATTTATTATTGGGAGGTCCAGGGAGAGACAGCTTAATGTGTGGTAAGAGAGCCCTGGACTTAGATGATTAAGATCCCCTTAAGTTATTCTGTTATTCTGAAATGCAGATGGGAAAGGTTAATATTCATTTTCCTATTTTCTTTTGTTTTGTTTGTCTTTTGAGGGAGGAAGACAGGGCAATTGGGGTTAAGTGACTTGCCCAAGGTCACACAGCTAGCAAGTGTGTCAAGTGTCTGAGGCTGGATTTGAACTCAGGTCCTCCTGACTCCAGAGCTGGTGCTCTACTCACTGAGCCACCTAGCTGCCCCCATTTTCCTATTTTCACATGGTAATAGTTTAGTTTAGAAAAGTTAATAGCAATACAGTCTGGCCAAATCACTGTAGCCATGACCAGCAGCAGATTGTGATATTGGATAAAAACCCTAAACACTGAGTCAAGAGATCTGAGATCAAGTTCTGACACTGATGTATATTAACTATGGGATATCAGTCCAAAGCATTTGACCTCCCTCGCTCTCAGTTTCCTCTAATATAAAATGAGGAGGTGGGAACAGAGGAGAATCAGCCTGGTGCAGTGGAAAGTATGCTGGATTTGGAATCAAAGAACCTGGGTTCAAGTTCTGGCTCTGCTACTTACTACCCCTGGAGAACATGGGCACATCATTTAAACTTTTTGGGCCTCAGTTACATAAATTATTTGTAAAATGAAGGCTTATGACTTCTGAGATATCAGATGTCTCTAGATAAACATCCTATGACAAATGACCACCAATGTCCCTCCTGACTATGAAGTC
Organism: Trichosurus vulpecula; assembly: GCF_011100635.1. Taxonomy (NCBI): domain Eukaryota; kingdom Metazoa; phylum Chordata; class Mammalia; order Diprotodontia; family Phalangeridae; genus Trichosurus; species Trichosurus vulpecula. The sequence continues at coordinate 96,238,578 of NC_050580.1, forward strand.
ATTGAAGGTACCCTCCAGTTCTGAATCTGTAATGTGACATGTCAGCAGCTAGGTGGCGCTGCAGTGGATAGAGTACCAGGCCTGGAGTCAGGAAGACTCAGCTTCCTAAGTTCAAATCTGGCTTCAGATACTTCCTAGCTATGTGACCCCAGGCAAGTCACTTAACCCTGTTTGCCTCAGTTTCCTTATCTGTAAAATGAGTTGGAGAGGGAAATGGTGAACTTCTCCTGTATCTCTGCCAAGAAAATCCCAAACGGAGTCATGAAGAATCGGATACAACTGAAAAACGACTGAACATATAATATATAGTGTAATGGATAGAACAATGATTTCTGAAGTCCCCTCCAACTCTACGTCCTATGATCCTAAGTAGTTTAGTACAAGATTAAGCCAAGAAATTCCCTTCTACCCTAGAAGGTACCAAACCATGACAAGTCCTGAGTCCCTAGATTCTGAAGTCCTCAGAGATGCCAACAACCTCAGTCTTTTTTCCTGTTTCTCCTAGTATTCCTTCTATTGTACTGTATTATTGTCAGAATGAGAAGGTGAAGACATGGTCAGAGATTTTTTTTTTCTGCTAAGAATGATAATATCTATGGAACTGTTTCCCTTTCAATTCTTTTTGCTGAAACTTCTCTTCTGCCGCCCTGTTCCATCCCCTTTCCCCAAAGCAATATTCACCAAAGGCACAACAACTATCCTAAGGACGAGCACTGAACAAGTCCAGACTTCTATTGGAATTGGGAGTTGCTTGCCTCAGTTTGTCCAACTGTGCTTCAAATTGTAGCCCATTAGAATCTTCCAGTGCAATTTATGCAGCCCGCCTACAAGCATAGAAATTTACATAAATGCTTTAGTAAACAAAGCTGAGCTACGGCAGAGCTCTCACTAAAATGGCAAACCAAAATATATTGTCTATTGTCTCAATAAAAACCCAAGTTTGGCCGGCCCTTCTCTAGGGGCTGATGGCAGCAAGATTTGAGCTAGAAGGAGGACACCTGGTCTGGAGGACACTGTCATTCTTCCAGGGTTCTTGAACTCAGGTCTTCCTGACTCTAGGTCCAGCATTTTATCCACTCTATTACCCAGTTTCCTCAAAGGGAGGCAGTTATATTTGTTTTCTCAGATCGTTAGGGGGAATTATTTGGTAGCATCCTGGTTGTAATTTAAATGGCATCCAACAGACTGAAAGGGTTCAGCTATCTCAGTGATTGTCTTTGATTACAATTCCCTTAACTATTATCACAGGCTAACTTCTTGGGATAAACAGTGAACTGCACCCTTATCCTGAGAGCAGACTGTACTCTTCACCTGGGATAGCCACCCGGGAAAGGTGTGCTATTGACCATTACGAGGATCAGGCAAAGGAGGGGAGGTGGCTCAATGCACTTCCCCCACTACTCAAATTCCATGAAGCCTCCCCTTACTATAACAGCTGGTAGTTTCTCCTTTGACCTACCAGAGCGCACTTACTCTCTGTCTTACATTTGGAGCATTCCATTCACCCCCTTGTAGCCGCTAGGTGGAGCAGTAGAGAGTGAGCTTCAGAAGTCGGGAAGGCCTGAGTTCAAATATAACCACAGACACTTAATAGTTGCATCACCCTGGGCAAGTCACTTAACCTCTGTCTGACTCAGGTGCCTTGTCTGTGAAATGGGAATAATTATAGCACCTGCTTCCCAGGGTTGTTGTCAGAATTAAACGAGATTATATTTATGAAGTGATTCACAAACCTTAAATTGTAATACAAATGCCAATCACAATAATAACAGTAACAATGATGACAGTTATTGTTAATAATCTTTTCGTAGGGCACAAAACTACTTTGTACAAAAGCTCCCCAACTAGACTTAGAGTTTCTTTGTATCCCAAATGATGCTTGCAACCTACTGGTGCTCAATGCATGTGTGTAAACCAATTACTGGGTTACTGGAAAAATAATTCAATGTGCATGTAACTGTTGATAGGTTAATAAGACAGTCTCCATTTTAATAGGACAGGATGTGTGGTCTAGTGGAAAGAATGTGGAATGGACACCTGACTCCTAGTCTTCATTCTTTTACTTCCTGGATAGGAAAGCTTAGATAAATCACTTCCTTCCTCTTGGCTCCAGTTTCTTCCTGAGTAATATGGAGAGTTGGACCAAGAACCTTCTGATTCTCAGAGTTTATGATTCCATGAGGCAAACAGCCTCATATCAGGACCAAAGCCGATGCCCAGCCTCTATGGGGGAAGGCCATTGGCACCTGTGTGGTCTAGTAAAAAGATAGGGAATAAGGAGACTCCTTACCTCTTGCACACTCTGGGGCATGTCACAACCTGCAGGTCTTTGATCAAAAGTTGTTTTCTCCCCTAGAGGAAGAAACAGCAATGCCCAGCACAGCTTTCTCTGCAAAGTAAACAGCCCACACACTACAGGTGCTGCCCCTGCACACCTGTATCGGAGCCTTGTCTAGCAGACACATTTCAGCTTTTTAAAGGATGGCGTGAAATTGACAAATTAGGGGGAGGGAACGCTTTCTCAAAAGCTTGTAGTTCGGCTTCACCCCCAGGGGAATAATTCAGCTCTTTTTGCAAGGCAAGCTATAATTTCAGTTTCTTTTTCTAATGGCAGCATTGATATTTTTGTACTTATTTCTAACCTTGTGGCCCTCTGCAAAACCCCTTGAAGGGAAGTAGAAAAGTCAGAAAGTGTGATTTGAAAAGTAGCTTTTACATGAATAAACTCTTTAATAATCAGATCTACCAACATACAGATTAGAACGGTGACTTAAGGCCATGTCCTATAATGGAATTTTCTGTTATTCTCTGATTTCTGAATTTCAAGCAGATAAGAGTAAGCAGCTAACTTGACGTCTTCTAGTTACTGGCTATCTTAAATACTGACCTTGATTCACATTCCCTAATCAAAAACAAGTTTATTTATTTTTTAAGAGTTCCAACATGATTATTTTTCTCATGATCAACTTGAAGAAGTCAAGGCTTTACTAAAATTATACTCGTTGTCTTTTAAAAGAATCCTTAGGGGCAGCTAGGTGGCGGAGTGATTAGACGGACCTGGAGTCAAGGGGACCTAAGTTCAAATCTGGCCTCATACACTTGACACACTTACTAGCTGTGACCTTGGGCAAGTCATTTAACCCCAATTGCCTTGCCTTCCCTTTCAAAAAAAATAAGAGTCCTTGAATATTGTGCAATATACCAGGCACACAATAGAATTGGTAGAATCTATTTTACAGTTTTTTTTTTCAAAAACCAAATTCAATGTAGGTCTCTGTGAGATATATAACTGTAAAAGCACAGAGTTTGTAAGGGGACAGACTTCATTCATTCATGAAAATGGTGTCTAAGGAAGATTAATCTGACGACTTTATAAGGGAAAGTTTGGCAGGGGGAGACTTCGTTCCCATCTTAGAGTCAATTCATTGATTCATTCAATTCATGGTTGTTGAGTACCTGCTAGGTAGAAGATGTGCTAGGACTATGGAGGATACAGATGCATAAAGCACACTCTGCCTTCTAAGGATTTATAGCAAAGTAACATAATGTTTATTGCAGTTAAATCCTCCTTTGCCTGATCCTCTTAATGTCACATATATACATATATAAAATAATTATAATATATCATATATAATAATAATTATTATAGTTAATTTTTACAGCTAATTACAGTTTATAAAATCAGAGGCAGCTAGAAGCACAGTGTATATAGTACTAGGCCTAGAATCAAGAAGGCCTGAGTTCAAATGTGACCTCAGACATTTACTGGCTGTGTGACCCTGGGCAAGTCGTTTAACCTCTGTCTGCCTCAGTTTTCTCATCTGCCAAATGGGAATAATAATAGTACCTACCTTGCAGGATTGTTGTAAAGATCTAATAAAACGAGATAATACTTGTAAAGCACTTAGCACAGTACCCAGTACATAATAGGTGCTTAATAAAAGCTTTCTCCCCTTCCCTTCAACCTTTCCCCAGGGTCACATCAGAGGTGGGATCTAGTAAATGGTAGTATATGTTTTCAATTGCCCCATATGGAAATAGTGAGTTGGACGGCCCAAGTGGTCTTGTTCCTTATGCTCTCAGGTTATCTGTCTATACAGTGAAACAACTTCATTGGAAAGCACACGGGTCGGCCGATTGCTGGTTGTCACGTACTTCTCAAAGTCCAACTGAGATTTTTGGGACCCCAGGCAAGAAAGGGGATTGGAAAGACTCAATCCAACCTAGACTCTTCCTTCCTCTTTTGTTTTATCCTTATATATTTGAGTCATCAAAGATTTATTGATTAATTGTCACATGTAAAGTACTGTGCTAGGCATTGGAGGACATGCAAAGACACATAAGAACACTCCATGACATCTAGGAACCTTCATTCTAGTAAGAAGGCAAAAACATACTCGAGTAACTATAAAACAAAAAAGAACACCATAAAGAGAATGTAAGCTCCTTGAGGGCAGGGGCTGTGTCAGTTTTGTCTTTGAATTTCTAGTGCCTAGCACAGTATCTGATATACAGCAGATGTTTAATAAATGCCTTTTGATAGATTAATGAATGATTGGAATACATGAGAGACATGCCAACAAAATGCTAGCTGAGACCTGAGGAAGAAAAGATAACTTCTCACTTTGAGGACTGGATGATTGAACTCACGGGTGTCTGAAAGTTGTTGACTTCCATCCCCCTTTGCAGTTTTCTGCTACCAGTCTACCATTCCTTGACCACCCTGGTTCAGTTCCCTTTTCTTTCAAGTCACCTGAAGAAAAGGCTTAGGTTTTTCAAAATAGCTTTATGCACAGCTAAAGGGTCCCCTTGCCTATATGGGGTCTATTTCCTCAAAATAAGCTTTATTAGGCATGGAGAATCTGAGACTGTCAAGGAATATCCTACTTAAATGTGATCCCCATCGCCACCTTCAGCTAGGGACAGGTTTTTGTTTTTATTTTGTTTTTTAAAAAATAAATCAAGTTGATCTATATATAGTTTTGGAGGGTTTTTTCTGTTTTAAAATGTACTCTTGAAGAAAATTAAAATCAAAACTCTGAGGTTTTCCTCATACCTGGTAATTTGGCAAAATGACAAAAGATGGTAATAGTCAATGTTGGAGGGATTGTGGAAAGAAAGGTGCGTTAATACACTGCTGATGGAGCTGCGAATTGATTCAGCCATTCTGCAAACAAATTTGAAATTATAGTGACAAAGTGACTAAAGTGTTCCCACTCTTTGACCCAGAGATCTCATTGCTTAGCATATGCTCCATGTAGGTCAATGATAAAAAGAAAGTTCCCATAAACACCAAAATAGTTATAGCAAGATCTTTTTTTTGTAGTAGCAAAGAATTGTAAACACGAGAGGTTCCTATCAATTGAGATATGTGTGAATGCATTATGTACATTAATGTAATAGTAAATAATGGTGCTGTAAGAACCAAGGAATACACTGAATATAAAGAAGCATGGAAAAACATATGAACTAATGCAGAGTGATATAAATAGAGCTAGGAAAACAACATAAACTATGACTTAAAAATGTAAACAGTATGAATAGCAAAAATCGAAACTAAATGCTGTGAACTTAATAACTTGGACCCAAGCTTGGACCCAAAGAAAAAGTATGAGAGGGACCTTCCTTCCTTCTTTGAAGAGGTAAGGAAGAGGTAAGGTGTGTGGAACCCTAAATAATAATGCAAAGCTCAGTTAATATGTTGCTTAGTTTTACAATTTTTATTCTTTGTTATGAAAGATTGGTACTGTGTGAGGGAAGAAGGGAAGGCTGTACTGGGAAATACAGGTGATATAAAAACAAAACAAAACAAGTCATTAACATTTAAAAAACTTTGTTCTTGAAAGCCTTTGGCTTTGTTTTCTGTTCAAATCTCCCTTTCTGACATCCCCCCAAAAAGCCTCCAGCATGATAACTGTTTAAACATGACTATGCGAGACATTTTTCATTATTAAGGAAAGTGCCAAGCATAAGAGGAAATGATTTAGACCTTCAGCTTGTTGGAAATACATTTTTTGGGAGCCGAGGCCTGGGGATAGTGATCAAGGTAAACACTGCTGATGATGTCTCCTAAGTGGACCCTCTTCTATCCAAATCATAATCTTAAGGATTTTCATGATTGCTCCGTGGTGCCTGATTGCTCCAAATTCCTAGTTATCCTTTCTTTAGAGGACAAACTCAGCAATGGAGAAACCCATTTCCCTGGGGGCTTAAATTGAGTTGCTTTCTGTGAGTACATCACAGACAAGGTCAGAACTCAAATGTCAATCTTATGAGCGATAGGCCTATCTTTCTTAGTTTTTCCACTGTGTTCAACTGTAATGTGAACTCTCCAGAAACTAACTTCCTAATGTGCCTTCTCTCAATTAGCTATTAAGAGAATGCCACACTCCTTGGTTTTGGAACAGACAGTTGAGAAGATGATACTCCTCCTGTTAATTTACAATATCCTAAGAGGTCATGTTTTAATTTTTGGAAATAAAGTCTTTATGGAAAATCCTCCTAATTTTCAGGGATTTAGGGTAGGAAAATGGATCAAGAGTCATTTGCAAATGCTCACACCTGCGAACAGTTTACAAAAATGTGCAATCAATTCCCAAAGAGTGAATTCCACAACATGGGGTTGGTTATATGTTTTGACAGGTGTGATGAATAATTTATGGCACTCTTATCTATGTGCACACCTTGTAAGTGACTACATGGATGGAGGCATCCAAAGGAATCATTGACAATAAGTTGTTGTTCAGTTGTGTCTCACTCTTCTTGACCCTGTAGACCATAATGTCCGTGGAATTTTCTTGGCAAAAATACTGCTTTGGCATTTCTTTCTCATGTGGGCTAAGGCAAACGACTCATCCAAGATCACACAGCTATTAAGTGTTTGAGATCTAATTTGAACTCAGGTCTTCCTGACTCCAGGCCCTGGGCTCTATCCACTGAGCCACCTCACTGCCTCTTAACAATAAAAAACTCTTTAAATGCCATTGTTCCCTATGTTTGCAGCAAGTGGGTTTTCAGCCATGGAAATTTTAATGGTGACAGCTGAGTGGATGGCTAAAAGTTGGCATTCGCTTAGATTAAGAATGAAAAGAAAACAGCAGGATTTTTTAAAAGATGATATCTTGGAACTTTATACCCTGGAATCATTTTTTAGGATGCAAAAGAACCCCCCCTCCCAACCGCGGTCAAAACAAGCCAAAAGAAAACAAAAAACAAAAATCTGTCTGCAAAAAGCTCTCATTGGTCCTAATCAAGGGGGTTCTAAAAAGAGCAATGATGTGAAATGATTTTCAGTTGTCCAAATTCCAGTGGTCAGACTGGACCTCTAACCCATCATACTTCCTTTCTTTAGTCAGTCTTCTCCCTTGGGTTCGGGTTCCCCTCATTAATGTTAATGGCAGACTTTTAAGGAAATATGCACAACCCTCTCCTATTCTATCTTTCCAGTAAAACATGGTTCAGATGCTGTATCAGCAAGGGATTGTTGCGGCCAATGGAGAGGACAGAAGATTGCAATTGCCCCCACAGTTGGTCTCTTGCCAGAGGAAATCAATGTGTCTTTCAAAGTGGCTTTCTTACAGGCAATTCTCTGCAAGGTGAATTGTTGGTTTCTTCACCCGCTTGGAAATGGATGGGTCTTTCTGAAAGGCAGATTATTGTAGAGAAAAGTAATCTTGCATCAGGAGGTCAAGGATAAAATTCCAGCTCAGATACTAAATCCACAATCACTTAAAAGTTACTTAGGCCTCACTTTTCTTGTCTGTAAAATGGGAATAAAAAATTGGCAATTATTGTCAAATATAAAATTCTTTCTTTTCCTTTTAAAATGCCTCACAACTTGGCTCCTTACTATTTCTCCAGTCTTATACCTTACTCCTGTCTACTTATTTCATGATCCCATGATACTGGCCTCCTTGCTCTTCTTCAGAAAAGATTCTCTGTCTCCTTACCTTGTGCATTTTTACTGAATGTCCCCCATGCCTGGAGTCATGTCCTGCCTCACTCCTGTCTCCTGGCTTCACTGGTTTTCTTCAAGTCTCAGCTAAACTGCTTTCTATAAAAAGTCTTTTTCAGTCCTCCTTAATCTTAATGCCTTCCCTCTGAAATGATCTCTGATTTATCCTGTATCTATCTTGTTTTTTATGTTGTCTCCCCAACTAGACTGTGAATTGCTTGAAGGAAAGTACTACTTTGCCTTTCTTTGCATCACCAGTGTTTATCATAATATCTAGTATGTGGTAGATGTTTAATAAATGCCTGTGGACCTGACTTGGAGTCAAGTACATCTGGGTTTAAATCATGCCTTTAGCATTTACTAGATGTGTCTATGGGCAAGTCACTTAACCACTCTGAGCCTCAGTTTCCCCATCTGTAAAATGGGGACAATACCTGTAGTACCTACTTTACTAGTAATAGAATTTGTAGTACTTTAAAGCACTCTACAGGGTATCCCAAAGTAATGGGATGCCCATCAGTTACCAAGTGATGGCTTAAACATGAAATACTACTGTGCTGCAAGAAATGAGATGAAACAGTTCCAGAAAAGCCTGGTAGCCTTTGGTCGAATGAACTGATGTAAAGTGAACAAAATCGGGGGAGCGATTTATATTCTAACAACAATGTTATAAAAATGAAAAAAAATCTGAAAGACTTAAGGATTCTGATTAATGCAATAATCAACCATGATTCTGGAGGACTAGTAATGAAGGATGTCACCCACCTCCTGAGAGGAAGGTAGACAAACACACAGAATGAGATGCACATTTTTGGATGTGATCACAATGGTATTTTTTAAACTTGGATATGCATATTTGTTACAAGGGCTTTTTTTTCTTTTTTCATGGAAGAAAGGGAGTGAGAGAAAAATAAATGCTTGGTAATTAAAAAAAGAAAATTAAATTTTAAAAACTGGAATAAAAGAAATATTATTGCTTTGGCTTTCTCTGGCCTTTTAAGATACCTGTTTAAATCTCTGTCAGGATATTTTTGATCCTTTGTAAATTAATTGCCTGAAGGAAAATAGAATAATAATAATAAACAATAATATACTTAACATTTTTATAGTGTTTTAACATTTGCAAAAACACACTATATGTGTACTTCATGCTCTGGACCTACTATCCGAACTCTTTCTCACACTGACGAGTTAGGTTCCCAGAGCATGGATATTATATTCCCTTTGGGCTCTGGGGTATGATTTCTGGGGTCTGAAAAGGGGGGACAAGCTAATACAAAACAGAAATTACCTAGAAAAACCAAAACTTTCTTACTTGTTTTCTGACTCCTACTGAGAGATAAGCCTTAAGATGTAAACCACCTTGGGAGAGAAAGCTGTGAGTTAAATTTATTCCATCATTTTCTAAGCACAGGTTGTGATGGGAGAAGGAGAAGGAAGAGAAAGAATTGAGGTGACAAGTGCTCAAAGTGGTGTTGATACAGAGGTACCACAGCGGAATCCAAAATAGGGAAACAGTGGAAGCCCAACTTCATCAATTTCCGGAGGCCTGAAAATTGGAAACCATTCAGGGGTTAATGATAGGCAGTGGCTACGACCCAAACTAGATCTGTACAGCTTGCAGTTATTTAGCCAATATGCCTGGCATTGCATTCGAGGTCCATTATGAGAATGGAGGCCCCAGCCTAGTTTTTTAACAGTTTTGATTTTCCAAGACTTTTCAGTGGCTTTTAGTACTTTTTTTGCACATCTTCATTAAGGATTTTAAAAGCAAAGGTCTTTGCTTATGTTGAAAGTACTACTTTTTTTTTCAGCATCATCGCTCCTTGCTAATGGATTTCTGAATGCTATTTTCATTATTTAATTTTTATAAAACTCTGCTCTCTTTATTATTACATTTGCCTTTGTAAAGTGTACTGATCTGCTGGCCACATGCTCCTAGCCTTTACATATTTTTCATATTTACCATTAATCAAAATGGTTGCTGATTCATTTATGTAAGCAGGACAAATCACCAGCTTGGCCTGGTGTTGGGACAAAATGACTTGCATTATCTCTTAGGTATGCTTGCTAACCTTATTTGCTCCCTTTTTCTTTGTAGCACAGTAAGGAAGAAAAAAAACATATTTTTTTTGGTTTTTTAGAATATTTGGTCAGAAAGAGAAGACAAGTATGTTTCTATTGCTCAGAGTAGATGCATTCCATAAACATGTCTTGAGCTTCATTTACTTCTAGGTACAAAGCAGCTAAGTGACTAAGCTTATATATTAGATGCACAAGACACTTATAGCCTAGCTGCAGACAGCAGACATCCAGAGGTCCTTACTACACAGTGTGATATATGGTAGTTGCCAAATGAATGGCAAACATAATAAGTGACTTGGGGCGAGACTTTTGGGTTCAAGTCACCCCTCCATGCCTTGCTAGCCCTGGGACGGTGAAGAAATCAACTTGCTTTTTGAAATCTCAATCTCCTCTGCTGTAAAATTAGGAATAGTAATATCTGTGCTAATCAGTAGGCTACATCACATAATGAACATAGTACTGAACTTAGAGTTATGAAATCCTAGATTCAAATCTTGCTTCAAGATTTGTGTGAACCTGGGCAAATCACTTAATCTCTCTGAGACTCAGATTCCTCATATTGAAAGTGGCTATACCTCATATCTAAAATATACAAGGAACTGAACCAAATTTATAGGAATACAAGTCATTCCCCAATTGAGAAATGGTCAAAGGATATGAACAGGCAGTTTTGAGAGGAAGAAATTAAAGGTATCTATAGTCATATGAAAAAATGCTCTAGATCATTATTGATTAGAGAAATGCCAATCAAAACAACTCTTAGTTACCACATCTCTCCTGTCAGATTGGCTAACATGACAAAACAGGAAAATGGGAAAATGATAAATGCTGGAGAGGATGTGAGAAAATTGGAACACTGTTACATTGTTGGTGGAGTTGTGAACTGATCCAGCCATTGTGGAGAGCAATTTGGAACTATGCCCAAAGTACTATAAAAATGTACATATCCTTTGACCCAGCAATACCACATACACACACACACACACACACACACACACACACACACACACACACACGCATATCCCAAAGAGATCATACAACTGAGAAAGGGACCCATATGTACAAAAATATTTATAGCAGCTCTTTTTGTGGTGGCAAAGAACTGGAAATCAAGAGGATGCCCATCAATTGGGGAATGGCTAAACAAATTGTGGTATATGAATGTAATAGAATACTATTGTGCTATAAGAAATGAGGAGCAGACGGACTTCATTATAACCTGGAAAGACTTATACGAACTGATGCTGAGTGAGGGTTGCAGAACCAGGAGAACATTATACATGATTACAGACACATGGTATCTGTAAGGACCGACTTTGATAGACTTGACTCCTCTCAACAATGCAAGGTTCAAAGACAGTTCCAAGACTCATGATGGAAAAAGCTATGCACATCCAGAAAAAGAATTATGGAGTCTGAATGCTGATTGAAGCAAATATTTTGCTCTCTCTTTTCCCTTCTTTTTTGGTTTCTTTTCGCCTTTCTCATGGTTCATTCCATTGGTTATAATTCTTTACAACTGGACTATTATGTAAATAAGTTCAATGTGAAGGTATATGTAGAACCTACATTGAATTACATGTCATTTTGGAGGGAAGGGGAGAGAAAATTTGGAACCCCAAAACTTGTGGAACTAAGTGTTATAAACTCAAAATAAAAAATAAATTTGTTATTCTTTTAAAGTGGCCATAATAATAGCACCTACCTCACATGGTTGTGAAGATCAAATGAAACAATAAATATAAAGCATTTTGAAAACCTTAAAATACTACACAAATGAGTTGTTTTTCAGTAGCAGCAGCAGCAGTAGTAGTAGTAGTAGTAGTAGTGATAGTGGTAGTAGTAGTAGAGTTGTAGAGGCAATAAGTAACTTGGAGTCAGGAGACTCAGGTTCTGGTCCCAAATCCACTACTTATTATCCATGTGAACTTTCAGCTCTCTGACCCTCACTTTTCTCAGCTGTAAAATTGGGGCTAATAATAGGTACTTCTACAACTTAACCCTATAAAGTAATCTTAAGGAGAATCCTTAATTCATTATTAACTCATTGTTGTCATCAGTATTTGTTATTACTAGAACTCAGGGGAGGGAGAGAACTCTTCAAGCAGGGTGAAGTGATTCCAGAACATAGTAAAATCACACACACACACACACACACACACACACACACACACACACTACACATTTACTTTAAGAGGGACCTTGTTTAAAGGTGTCATCAGCAGCACTTGGTGGGTATGGGTTATTCTATTGTTATTAGAGCAAAAGGCTTGTAGGCCATTCCTTTTCAGTATTGCTGCTGATTTTCATGCTCTTATGAGGGCTTTTAAAGGTGCTAGGTGAATGGTCCACTAAACAGAAATCTACCTAGCTTCAAGTAATGTGATAAGCATCTGTTAATCTTAACAAGTTCAGGTCAGGGTTAGGTTTAGAGAGAGGTGCAAATGTATAAGCAAGTCATGGGGTCCCTTCCCAAGGAAATCTGTTCAAAAGTCTGAGAAAGGTAGCCAGTTGCTTGGCTGGAGGTAGTATGGAGCTATAGTTCCTGGAAATCTGTTTGCAGAAAGCTGATTATGAGGATAATTGAACCAATCCCTACCTCAGCTGCCTTATCTCTTTCTTACCTTTCCAGAGAGACAGAGTAATATGCCAAAGATCAAATGAGATTAATAGGATTATCATTTCCCTCCTCACTATCCCTCCCCCATCAGACATGATTTTGGATATTCAAATATCACTAATAATCTTCTGGATAAGGCTCTATGAGATGCTGGGAGATACAAGGCCTTTCTTTGTCTCTTCACAAACCAGCCCACTCTTTTGGTGATTCTTGGTTCACATATTGCTGAAGCCTAGCTTGCCGAATCTTAAGCATAACCCTACTGGTGTGTGAAATGATAACAATTGTTTGGAAATTGAAACATTCCTTGGAATTACCCTTTTTTGGGTTTGGGATATAAACTGTTCTTTTCCAATCCAGTAATCACTGTTGAGTTTTGCAAATTTGCTGACACTGAGTGCAGCATTTCAACAGCATCATCTTTTAGGGTTTCAAATAGCTCAGCTGGAATTCCATCACCAACTCTAGCCTCACTATTAGCAATGCTTCCTAAGACCCATTTGGCTTCATTCTCCATGCTTAAGAGATCTAGATCAGTAACCATACTATATTGGTTATCAATGATATTAAGATCTTTCTTGCATAATTCTATTATGTTTTCTTGCCACCTTTTCTTAATCTCTTCTGCTTCTGTTAAATCTCTGCCATTTTTGTCTTCAGTCTAGGCTTCAGTAATACGTGAAACAAGAATTACCAGAAGAATAGGCTGGTTTTCAAAGAGGCAGAGGAACTAGAGACCAAATTGCCAACATTTGTGTGAATTATGGAGAAAGCAAGGGAGTTCCAGAAAAAAAAATCTACTTCTTCATTGACTTCACTAAAGCCTTTGTGCAAAGAGCTATGAGTTCCAGATCATCTTACTTATCTCCTCAGGAACCTGTATGTGGGTTAAGAAGCAACAGATAGAACCTACCATTGGTTGATTCTGATTGGTTTAAGATTGGAAAAGGAGTACCACAAGACTGCATAGTGTCACTTTATTTATTTAAATTATATACAGAGTATATCATGTGAAATGTCAGTTTGGATGAATCAAAAGCTGCAATTAAGGCTGCCAGTAGAAATATCAACAAACTCAGATTGTGAGGACGATAGCACTCTGATGACAGAAAGTACAGAGGAATTAAGACGCCTCCTGATAAGGGTGAAAGAGGAGAGTGTAAAAGCTGTCTTGAAAACTAACATAAAAAAAACTAAGACTTTGGCAACTGGTCCCATAACTTCCTGTCAAACAGAGAGAGAAGAAATGGAAGCAGTGTCAGTTTTTATATTCTTGGACTCAAAGATCACTGAGGATGACAACTGCAGCCTTGGAAGGAAAGCTATGGCAAATCTGGACAGCAAACTAATAAGCAGATATATCACCTTATTGACAAGGTGTTTCAGTTTCCTCATACATAAAATGAGATTAGATTAGATGGTTGCTGAAGTATGTTTCAACATTTTTAAATCTGTGGAGGCTGTGAAATTTCCTCCTTTGAAGGTTATTGTTTCATTTAATTTAATAAATATCTATTAAGCATTTAATGCACATTTTCTGACTCCAAATGCTCTTTTGTTTCCATTACAATAGGCCACCACTGTATGTATGTTAGCTAGGGGAGATATGCATATTATCCATCTGTTCCACTCTAGAAATCCCATGACTTATTGGGTTTAAGGTAGTTGTAATGTGTAGCTTAAGCCCCCATCTAGTACCTACTCTATTAATAGTCATGAACCATAAAGCAAACAGCAAAGTATTTAATGGGGACAGAATAGAGATGTCAAAATCAGGTAAGAGTCAAGCAACAGAATCATTCTCCTCTCCTCATCCAAAACATGAATACACTACATCCTAGATTCATATGACAATGAGGAAGGATTTGGGGGCTCTTGTTTAAGCAATCCCTGAAAAACTTGTACTTTGAAATAAGAGATGATTCTGCATTATTGGAAAAACTCCTTTCTGAATTCATAAGGGGCCACATCCTAACTGCTAATTATGATCCAGTTCCACGTTCCATAGACCCTTGATAGGGTTCATGAGTTTCCTTGCTGCTACTACTGTTCCTTTGGAGGATTGGAAGTACACCACTCTTCATTTCTACAGTTTTCATTCTCTGAAGTTTTCTTCTGGTTTTTTTTTATCTTGCTTCTGCTTCTAGAAAATGTCACCTTCCTGTTGTTGTTCAGTCATGTCCAACTCTTCAGGGTTTTCTTGGCAAAGATACTAGAGTGGTTTGCCATTTCTTTCTTCAGCTCATTTTACAGATGAGAAACTAAGGCAAATGGTTAAGTTTGCCCAGGGTCACACAGCTAGTAAGTGTCTGAGGCCAAATTTCAACTCTAGAAGATGAGTCTTCTGATTCCAAGACCAGTGCCACCCAGCTGTTGCAGTATATGCCTTGGAGCTGCTCAACACATTCTGAGCCCTATTGTTGGTCAGCCTCATAGGTTTACCTGGTTCACATAGTAAGAAGTTGTGAGAAAATTGAGCCTCGGAGCTGAAGGAACTTGTTCAGGTCACATGGCTAATAATTAATGGAGCTGGCGCCAGGACCTGAATCTCTTAATTGCATGTTACTTATTGTCTCAACAAGAACAACTGCTACTGCTGCTTCTACTGCCACTGCTACTACTACTGCTACTACTGCTGCTGCTGCTACTACTACTACTACTGCTGCTACTGCTGCTGCTACTACTACTGTTGCTACTACTACTACTACTACTACTACTGCTTCTACTACTACTACTACTGCTGCTGCTGCTGCTACTACTACTGCTACTACTACTACTGTTGCTGCTACTACTACTGCTGCTACTATACTACTGCTGCTGCTCTCTCTCTCCTAAACAGCCTCGTAGCTAACTACTTTATATCATCAGCTATTATGTGGGAGCCCCTTAATTCTGTTTTAAAAATTAATACATTTTGCTTTTACATAACATTTATTTCTGAATATATCTTCCCCCAAGCCCGTGTGAGCTTTGCCTTGTAACAAAGATTTTAAAATTAAGATTTTTAAAAAGCACCAGGAAAATCCTCAAAACCTTCAAGAAGTTTGGTTATATTCTACACCCATTGTTTCCCACCTCTGTGATGAGGAAAGGGAAGTATGTTTTCTTGATTCTTTTTCAGGTCCAAGCTTGATCGATATAATTCAATAGTGTCCAGTTTTGTTTCATTGTTCTTTCTTTGATTTATCGTAGACAGTGTATAAATTATTTTCTGGTATATTCCTTTTTTGTTAGTTCACATATGCTTTCCCATGTTTATCTGAATCTTTAGTACATTATTTTTTATGGTACAGCAATGTTCCATTACCATGTCCCTCGATTTGTTAAGCCAGTCCCTACTTTGACACCCATTTTGTTTCCAGTTCTTTGCTACTACAAAACTGCTGCTGTGTGTATTTTTGGATATATGGGTCCTTGCTTTATGTTTTAGTATTCTTGGAGTATATGGCTGTCAGTAGGATCTCTGGGTTAAGGTATGGCCATTTCTTTAGCAGCTATTTTTAAAAAAAATATAATTCAAATTTCTTTCTAGAATGATTGAATGGTTCTATTCAATCCCTGTCTTTCTGTAGCCCAACCAGTGTTGGCCATTGACTATTTCCACCTTTTGTCACCTTTCAACTTTGTGGATATGTGGTAAAATCTCAGAGGTTTTTTGATGTGCATTTTTTATTATTAATGATTCGGGGTAATATTTCATATGGTTGTCAATAATTGCTATATTTCAATTGGGTATTCATCTTATAGTATATGGTACAAGGTGCTGGTCTAAACCTGTTTGCATTTTTTTCTGGATTTTTTCCCCAGAAGCTCATATCAAATAGGATGTCTTTTACCAAGTGGTTATGTTCTCAAGTTTATAAAATACATGATTTTGAGTTCAGTTCCTTCAGAGTAACCCAGGGCATACTGTGGACTTCCAACTCTTGCTTTCTGGGTTGGTTCAGTCACATGACCAGCACCTTCATGCTACAGGTCTTGGGTTCCCAGGTAGAGGAATTCCTTCTCTCTCTCTCTCTCTCTCTCTCTCTCCTCTCTCTCTCTCTCTCACTCTCTCTCTCTCTCTCTCTCTCTCCCCCTTCCTCCCCCATAACCTATCAACTCTTAAACATGATACTTTTACTTGACAATAAAGTAAAAGCAAGAATAATCATTATAACATTTATTTATCAGGAGGAGAAAACAAGGCAAAAGTACCACAAGCCACCCATGAACCTGGTTCACTTTCAGGAATAATTTTTACCTCACAAATAGACTTTTCTAGTTTCTCCCCCTTCAAATCTCAACTACTCTTCTGCTGGTGAAAGTTATGGATCTTCTTTCTGTTCCAGAGCTGATAAAGCAGTGACAAACTCTTTTAGCTCATAGCTGCCTCCAATAGGGCTCTGAGAAAAGTGTTACTCTCTTTCTGTGACTTAAGCAGTTCCCTAAAGTCAAAGAAGAGACAAGCATTTCAGATCTACAAATAGCAGTGCATTCTGAATTGTCCAGTCAGCTGCAAGCCTTCTCTTAACAGTATAGCTCATAGCAAAACAGATGTAAAGCCAGTCTTTCTCTCTTTGTTTCCCACTCTCAAATCAGAGGGGACAAAAGAAGGCCACATAGAGAACCCTGAGAGGCTCCCTTCTCTCAGGCTTCAGCTGGCACCAGAGAGCAATAAGTTCCTTAGCTCTTCATACAGCATGGACTTGAGGATGAGCTTCCAGCAACTGCTTCATCTTTTCTTCAACCAACCAGTTAAAACTAAGCCTTTATCCCAATTAGCAAGTTCCCAGTAGATCCCCTACTGGGATTCCCCACCCAGCCTCCTGCAATTCCTCCTGCATTCAGTTCACACTTGTTTCTTTCTACACCTTTACTAGCTCACTAACAGCCTCTAAAATAGGGGTTCTTAATCTTTTTTGTGTATTATGAACCCCTTTGGCAGAAACCTGTGGACCCCTACTCATAATAACATTTTAAAATACATAAAATAAAATACATAGAATGACAAAGGATACCAATTATAATGAAATGCAGTCATCAACATGCATATTTTTGAAAAACAAGTTTGAGGACCCCAGGTTAAAACCACTGTAACTAATACCTCAAGTCAGAGACCTCTAGTGGTCAGTGATTCACCTTTAAACTATGACATAAAACAAGAAGTCTATCTTTCTGTCATGTATATACCCAACAGTTATAAATTTCAAAACTCTACAGATAGTCATGTACAAATGAACTGATGGCCCATAATGCTGTATAGTCATTGTTACATCAGTCATTGTTCTGCCTACAAATAGGTCTTCTCAATACATTCGTCTTTGGGCTGTCAAAATAGTCTTTTCCTCAACATTTAATCTGAGAGGCTTTTTTCTTCACATGTGAATTTTAACAGTTTTCTGTATATGAATACTCTTTCCCCCAGCCCCTACTCTGATCTTTTTTAGCAATTTACATAAGAACTCTTACATAGGTTACAGAATTTCCACCAGTGGACAAGGTTCTCCCTCGGCTTAGAAACATAGAGTCTAACCATAGACCTGCCCCTCTTTAAGCATCTTTGTATCCCCTATAGTATTTAGCACAAGGCTTGGCCATTAACAGGCACTCAAACTTCAGTCATTTTTCACTTGTGTCTGACTCTTTGTGACCCCATTTGGGGTTTCCTTGGCAAAGATACTGGAATGGTTTGCCATTTCCTTCTCCAGCTCATTTTACAGATGAAGAAACTGAGGTAAACAGGGTTAAGTGACTTGTAGCTTGTTAAGTGACTTGTAGTGATCATATAGCTAGCAAATGTGTGATGCCAGATTTGAATTCAGGAAGATGGGTCTTCTTGACTCCAGGCCTTAGCATTCTATTCACTTTGCCACCTCACTGTCTCTAACGTCTGGTAATGACCTGTCCTAGAATTCTAGAAAGTTGGCGTTAGAAGGCATGTTATCTACTAAACCTTTCCAACTCGTAATTCTACAGATGAAGGAACTGAGGCCTAAAGATGTGATGTGACTTGCCCCACCAAGGTCACATAACTACCAGTTAGAATTCAGGCCTTCAGGCCAATGCTGTTTCCACTATCCCATACTTAGACATAAATATATAGATCCATGTCATATGTTCAAACTCATGTTTGCGTATCTTGGGAGCTCACTGAAGTATAGTCAAACTGGTAATCCATTCATTTGCATGTAAAAAGCATAGGAAATGAAGAAAGAATGTCTCCTCGAGTAGATGACAGGGGATACAAAAGGTATCAAGGATCAAATTTCAACGAGATGATACTTTTCCTATGGTGGTGATTATTCTACCCTGACATTTATTTCACAACCTAATAGGTCTTAGTAGATTTACAGTAATTACTATGACAGAAAGCTATTGGTACTAGTTTTAAATTATCTTGTGACACATGGAGAGGAATGTGAGGAGGTCAGACGGAAACCTAATGGGGGACAGCATCCAAAACAGAACCTCTCAACATGGAGGATTCCTTTGGGACCTTGACCCCCTAATAGAGCAGTAAATTCACACTTAACTCTACAAGGAAAGAAATTCGGAAGAGATTGAAATACATTTAAAAAAATATAACATTCAAGGTCTCCAGGCATTATTCATATTATGTTAATGCACTATTATTATGCATATTCAGAATGAGTCCACAGTGATTTTATCCCCTCAGTCTTTATTGTGTGTCTGGATAACTGTTACCTTCTCAATTGGATTTCTACAGAAAGGGCAAGTCACTACTTAAGCTTCTTTGCAACCTAACAATCAGCAGCAACCAATTGACTGACTTCTACAAAACATATTCTCTACTACATTTAGAAATGGTGTTCCTTTTTAATGTATGTGTGTGTGTCTTTGAATTGAATTTCCTTTCCAGTATAATGATATGCAGTGGATTTGCTTCAATTTTAAATCATCTCCACAGTCTTTAGCTTTTGCATATAGCATGCAAAAGGGTCAGATAAATGTTGTCTTGGGGATTTCAGCTCTCCCCCTAAAAGAGTTCCTCTCCCATTAAATTACTGTTGTTACATCAAATTATTTACATATCATTTCAGACTGGTGTATTTCTAGACCACAATTTGTTTTATTTGACAAAAGAAATTTATTAAAAATGAGAGGCTAATGACACAGTGAGGGAAAAATTATGCATAATAACATTTTCCCAGAAAAAGGCTATCATATTATTTACCAGCAAGACTAAGTACAAGTATTTGCTTACCCTGTAAAATCTTTCTTTATGATAAGCATTTCATAAAATGAATCAAAAGTTCAAGAAATTACAATGATGACGACTGGTATATTTATGAGCAGAACAGTAATGGCAATGTTATTCTATTGCTGATAACAAACACCAAATTCTCTTCAATGTTTTTTGGAAGTGAGCTAGAATTAGACATCATTTAAAGAAAACTCTGTGGCTCATCCATACAGGTGTTCCTAAAGTCTGGACACTTAGGCAAAAATGCAGATTTTCAAGAAATGAAATGAATGAAATTTTCAACAACATTTTATTTAATTGGAATATTAACAAACAACATCTTCAATATGATTTCCACTATTTGTGATGCAAAGGTTGATGCGCTTTGCAAGATTCACATGAACTCGATGCAATAACTCCACATTGCCATCAATTTCAGCACATTCACTCTTCGTGCGTTCAATCAAGCGTGTTGCATCTGTGGTTTTCATTGAGTATACCTTCTCCTTTAGCATACCCCAGAAAAAGAAGTGAAGGGGGCTAAGGTCTGCTAATATTCCAAATATTTCAAAATGTGCATTTTTCCTGTGTGTCCAGACTTTAGGGACACCCTGTATAATGGGACTATTGTTCTAATACAATATTGTCCATTGGAGTCCAGTTCTGCTTGTTGATTCTAATAGCAACCTTATTGGCTAGGTAATGTAGATGTTATTATTCCTATTTGGCAGATGAGAAAACTGAGCCTCTGAAAAATTTAATGACTTGTCCAAAGGCACAACGAGCAAGTGGCAGAGCCATGCTTTAGAACTCAGGTTTTCTGTCTCTAATAACAACAACCAGCATTTATACAGTGTTTTACAATTTGAAAAGCACTTCACAAATATTATCTCTTTTGTTCTCACAATATCTTTAGGATTTAGATGCTTAAAAAAACAACCATAGGGCAGGGCTAGGGTATCATGGGGTTATTTTTTATTATATATTACATATATTATTTTTTATTACATTTAGTCAAGTGCCTAGTATATGGCAAAGCATTGGGTGAGGAAGGCATAAAATGAAAGTGTCTCATATCTGAAATGATCTGTTTGGGAAGGTCAGTCATCTTCATGTAGGGTATACACTGCCCATGTTGTATATGTATACGTGTATATGTATGTATATATGTATATGTCTATATGGGTCATCTAAATGAAGTTCACAGGGAACCATGGATGGATATGTCTGGAATCTTGCCCACCCATCTCTATGGGAGACTTTGATTCTTGCCTAGAGAGGAGCAGAAGAAGGGGAGAGATCTATTTATCTATCCACTTACATACATACATGTCTAAGTATAGGTATGTATATACATGCAGATGTATACACATGTATACACACATATGTATGAATATATGCATATGTACATATTATATATACATATACACACACATATATACATATACATACACACACAGACACACACATATACACATGCCCCTCCACCCAATATTGTTGATCTAAGGGAATTTTTTTTTTAGGTTCAAACTGCTTTCCTGGTTGCCATTGCTTAAAACAGAAGAGGGAATTCCAAACACATTCATGGAATTGACTCCTTTTCACCAAATACCAGTTAAGCAAAAGACCATTACAAATAGTGAATCCTGAGAAAACCTATTTATCATAGCAGAGAGCAAACAGAAACGGCAGTTATTCCACTCAATACATGTAATGAATGAGTTTTTTCCACTGGGAGCAAGATAGCTCAAGTGAGAGACAGGGGCATTGATAACACCAAAAGAGAAATTCCCAGAAGTCTCTAGAAAAACTCTCAGAAAATCAGAGACATGTTGAGCCAACATACATACCTTCCCAAAAGCCTATTATTCTCTCTCTCCATGGTTCTCTCCGTGAAGAGAGTCTGAAACTCAGTAGATTCTCTCTCAAAGCCAAGAAGGCCTTCCCTCTCCAGAGCCCTCATGTCAGTTCTAACCCTCCTACAAGCACACAGCTTCAAGTCTCCACCAAGGGGAAGAATTCTATGCAAATGTTCCAGGCAACCTAAGTTGTATTAATTTTTAAAATAACAATAAGAACACACTAAAAGAAGCACATAGGAAGTTACACAAGAATTTAAAGGTGGGAAAGATGACCTCTAACAGCAGAGATTTTTATTTTTTTAGAGGAACAAGTATCTGAGGTAGACATTAAAAGAAGAGAAGGATTTCGTAGGTGGTATTTTGTATTAGTCATATGAAGGCTGCTAAAATTCTGTGTGCCTCATGAAGTTTAAGTGAGAAAGTAGAAATCCATGGGAGACTGGTATAGCATAAAGTGGTATCACATGTTGGAGCCCAGACATAATTTGTTGCCAAATGAAATACTCACCTTTCTGCTCTTCTGTGATTGGGCAATTGGGAACTACCATTCGGATTAGGTACATTTAGTGGGGTCCCAGGCCTTGGTTCTCTTTAATGAGGCCAATCCAACTTGGCATAACTCAACCAAGAGGGTGAGTCTGGGCAAAATGAGTAGCATGTAAGTCACACTTAACATTTGATAGGTAGTGTGATAAATAGACACGGCACTTTCTAATGCAGAATCCGGGGTGAGGATTTAACTTTGTGGCTTGATTTGCCTATTCACTGTGCTCATTCCCCAAACATTTTGAAGGTTAACAGCTGTGCCAAGTACAGGAAGTCTCTGCTTTTAGACAGGTCTTACCCTGAAGGTTGGATCTACGTTAGGATGTTGACAGGAACTAAATTTCACTTCTTGCTGACTTAAACCAGTTACTCATTAACTCCCAGATGATGTAAGCAGGTAAAGGCTAAAGTGAATCACCAGTCAGGATTTTGCTATGGGTTCCCAAGCCTGTCTCTTTGTGTGTTGTCATCCTCATCCTCATCATCTTTGCTTTGTGGGATGTCCATTGGATTGGGAATTAAGAGATCTGGCTTCTGATTTCACCTTCGCAACTATGACCTTGGCAAATCATTTAACCTCCATACTTAGGTTGTACTTCTCCCTTAGATTGTGAGCTCCTTGAGGGCAGGGACTATCTTTTCCCTCTTTTTATTGGCAGCGCCTGGCACATAGTTGACCCAATAAATACTTTTCACTGACTATAAACATCAGTTTCCTCCTCTGTACAATGGAGATAATATCACTAGCACTCAGCTCATAGAATTATGGTCAGGAACTAATGAAATAAAATGTATAAACCCAAAGTAAACCTCAGGTGCTGTATAAAATGCCAGTTATCCTTTAATTAACCAATCTACAAACAAGCATTTATTATAAACTATGTGCTAGGAATTGTGTTGAGAGCTGAAGGTAGGGGCAGCTAGGTGGTGCAGTGGATGGAGGACTAGACCTGGAGTCAGGAGGACCTGAGTTCAAATGCGACCTCAGACACTTGCTAGCTGTGTGACCCTGGGCAAGTCACTCAACCCCAATTGCCTCAAAAAAAAAGAATCAAAGATACAAAGACAAAAGTGAAATAGTCCTCGCCGCGAAAGAGTGAACAATCCAGCTGGAGGAGAAGACATGTACAGGCAGAGTTATACGCAAAATAGATACAAGATGATTTGGGGGTATTCCTCATAGTTTTCCCATGTGAGTGATGCTTACTAGCTGTGTAGGTGGGCAAGTTACAATAACAAAGGAGGTTCTGAAGTGGGGATGTGTAATCTGTATTATTCCCATTTGTAAAGTAAGGATGATAATAATAATAAGTATGCTATCTACCTCAGGTCTGTTGTAAGGTTCATATGAGATATTGTGTGTAAAAACTTTTGCAAACTTTAAAAACTATATAAGTTCATAGAATGAGAAGAGAGCTTAGAGACATCTAGCCCAAATCTCCCTCTTTACACATGAAGTGGAGATGATTATCAGAGGAAGGATTTGAATACCTCTCTCCTTTCTGATCCAGTGCTCTTTCCTCTAGAACCAGGCCACATCCCAATCACAGACAGTGAGGATCTGAAGTATGGTTTGAACCCAATTCCTCTGACCCCAGAGCCAGTATTCTCTGTTGTTGTATTCAATTTGGCCAAACATTGCAAGTCATAATCACTGAGAATAAGCAACAAACCCAGAGCTCCGGAGTTCAAGGAAATATATTTCAGGTGCTCAGGTTCTGCTCCCCTCACTCAGCATCAGGTCACACGCATCTTTCCAAGTTATGAAGTCCGTCTGTTCCTAATTTCTTATAGCACAATAGTATTCCATTACATTCATACACCACAACTTGTTCAGCCATTCCCCAGTTGATGGGCATCCCCTTGATTTTCAACTCTTTGCCACCACAAAAAGAGCTGCTATAAATATTTTTGTACATATGGGTCCCTTTCTCATTTGTGTGATCTCTTTGGAATACAGCCCTAGAAGTGGTATTTCTGGGTCAAAGGGTCAGACATTTCTAAAATATGCGATTAGGCAGGCACCCTTGCTGCCTCCTACCCTTCTCCTCCTCCATCTTTCAAACTCTAGCTCTCTTTCAGGTTGTCTTCCCTAATTAAAATGTAAGCTTCTTAAGAGCAAAGACTGGCTTGCTTGCTTGTTTTTGTACTCCCACAACTTAGTATGATGGTTGGCATATAGTAGGGACTTCACAAATGTTTTTTCATTCATTCATCTTATGCCATTCTTGAACATAGATTTCATTAAATCATCCATTGAGGACCTACTCATCATACAAAAGGACTTCCTCTGGTTTTCTGACCATTTCTAGGAATATTTAGGTTGTCCATCTATTATTATTCCCCATTCTTGCTACATGGCCAGCCTACCTCTTTTTCTCTCATATGTGCCCTTAATGATGTCTTTTACTCAATTTAATTAAAAAAAACTATAAATGTTAGAAAATTCTTCCTTAAAATTGACTGCCACCTTCTTCCCTCTAACTTGCTTTGGTCCTAGATCTCCCCTGTGGGACTTACCAGAATAAATCTAATTGCACTTCCACATGAGAGCCCTTTAAATATTTTAAGACAGCGATCATGATCTTGTCTTCTCTGGGATAAACAGATCTGGTTCTTTCAGCTTCTCTTCATATGACATGGTTTCAAGCCCCCTCACCATGCTGGTTGCCCTCCTCTGGACACGTTCCAGCTTGTCAATGTCCCTCCAAAGATGTGGTAATGTGGATATCTTAGTGACTGTCATGCCTGAATTATAACAAAGAAGCACTAGAAAAATTCAGTGTGGGTGGCAAAATTCTTTGAAGAATAACTAGTTATAATTGGTGAGTCTGCACACATTTCAGAGTTGCACGTTTAATATGCAGTATGGTTAATTGCACTGTAATTACAGTATTTTAGAATGCCATGCTAAGTGTCTAATCCTTTTCAGGTCTGCCCTCCAATCAGTGGCCTGCCTTCATTGTCCAGATTGATGAAGTCGGTCTCAGAGGAGGGGATGACGAGGAAAGGCTCTGCTGATGTTCCTAATCAACTGGTAAAGTTTTAAAACGAAGCCACACTATTTGGATTTTATTTTTAATCATAGTTGCGTTGTCCTCATGAATGAGGGTTGATTAGTTAGTTGTCAGCTTAGCAAAACAATGAGAGCTTATATTTACCCAGATATATTATGCTAGTGATTATTTGGTGCTGATTGAGTTGATGGGGATATTTACATTACCTCAGCACATAGACCCACTTAATCTTCTTCATAATGTTAATTATATACTCAAAGAGTTACTGCTATTTCCTCCTCCATGGTGTTTACTATTAGGACTTATTTATTCATGTGGTGATTATCTAGCTCCCTTCTCTCTCACACGGTCCCAATTTGCCCCTTGTAGATTTGAAAAATGTTCTGAACCACACCATCAGTCAAAGAGCCCTGTCTCTTTCCACAGGTTACAATGATACATTATTCAATTGTTGTTCAGTCGTTTCAGTTGTATCCCACTCTTTGTGACCCCATTTGGGATTTTCTTGACAAAGATACTGGAGTGGTTTGCCATTTCCTTCTCCATCTCATGTTCACAAATAAGGAAACTGAGGCATAGGATTAAATGACTTGCCCAGGGTCACACAGCTAGTAAGTGTTTGAGGCCAAATTTGAATTCACAAAGATGAGTCTTTCTGCTTCTGGGCCCCACACTCCATCCACTGTGCCACCTGGCTGCCCCATTATTCAATTATGCCTTTGCAAAGATAAGCTTCAGAATCTCGATTGCAGTGGGTTATCATGAAACTGACCCAATGTTCTAACCTCAGTCAGTCAATTAATATTTATTAAACACCTACTATGTGCTAAGCCCTGTGTTAAGCACTGGAGATACAAAGAAGGGTAAAAGATAGTCTCTGCTCTCAAGGGCCTCACAGTCTATTGAATGGGCGACAACATGCAAACAGCTACAAACAAGATTTAGACAGGATCACTTGAAGATATTCAACAGTAGAAAGGCACTAGAATTAAGGAGGAGATGCTTAGACCCTTCCCCAAAGAGAAGGGCAAACTAAGAATGTAATTCTTATTCAAGGGAGAACCAGCTGACCTCCAAGGTCACTCCTGGCTCTACACTTATGATCCTATGATTAAAGGAGAATACAAACAGAGACCCAAGAACATAGAAGTCCTCTACAAAGAAAGCAAGCACCTTTATGGGAGCCTATGAGTAAGGGCAGATGTTGAGTACTGTAAGGCAGTGAGTCAGTGATGAGTAAGTCTTTTCTGGTGAGAATGAAATCAATGACAAAAGTCTGCATTTAATGGGCCATGGGACAAAGGCATCAAAGAATGGAGGGATGGAGGAAGGAAAAAGGGAGGAGGAGATGAGATTATTGACAGAGTGACTCAGTGATGAGTAGGGCCTTTGGAGCAAAGCAAAAGTCAGGACAACTGGCGATGGCCTGGAATGCAGTGGATGACCTTGGCGTCTTCTATGTCTGACCAAACTCTAAGTGCTCCACAGTACCTGCTTCAGCAGTCTTCATGGTCATTGGAACCATGGGCCATGGTTCCTTCATGGCCTTCCATGGCCATGTTTTCATCCACCAATTCTGCCTGTAAAAGTCTTTACGTGCTTGGAGTAAACACTCCCCAAACTCACTGATGGGTTTGAGACCCATTGGTTACCTACCCTCCACCTGGTTTAGCCCTTCTGCCACGGCAGTTGCTAAGGTGTGGCCTCTGTGCGTGCTATAGCTTCTTGGAGCCACAGGTGAGAGTTGGGTGCAGGTGGACACCAAATGTGGATAGGCAGCCCTGAGAAAGGCTCAGTAAGCCCTCACAGCACAGGTGCTGGTCCTCCCTGAACACTTCATACACCCCTGTCACTGCATCACAGAGCATGTGGTGGTGGTGGTCAGTGGAATAAGGCATAAGAAGACTGGAAAGGTTGATGGGGGTGAATTATGAAGAGCTTTGAATACTGAACAGAAGACTTTATAGTTAAACCTCCAGGTGACAGGGTACCATTGGAGTTTATTTGCATGCAACTAGGAAATAAGACTCACAGGCAATGGTGCATAGACATTTATCTTGCCCTACAAAAGGGGATGGGAGGGGAGTGGGGTGACAGAAGGGAGGGCTGACTGGGAAACGGGGCAACCAGAATATATGCCATCTTGGAGTGGGCAGGAAGGTAGAAATGGGGAGAAAATTTGTAATTCAAACTCTTGTGAAAATCAATGCTGAAAACTAAATATATTAAATAAATTAAATTAAAAAAATAAAACTAAGACTTTGTCAAGAGGTGGATAGTAAACTTCATCATTAGACTTCTGGGATTGCAGTTGGTCATCTCACTGATTAGAGTTATCCAGTCTTTCAGTTATTTTTCTTTCTAATGCTGTTATTGTATAAGGATAAAGAAGGTCTGGATCTGAAGATTTAGGAATCATCTATATAGAGATGATAACTGAACTGAAAGGAACTGATGAGATCACCAAGAAAGAGAATATAGAGGGAGAAAAGAAGTAGAGCCAGGACAGAAACTTTGTATACAACTATGCACAGGAGGGAGGACATGGATGATGATTCAGCAAAGAAGACTGGGAAAGATTGGTCAGAGAAGTAACAAGACTACAAGAGAGAGTAGAATTACAAAAGCCAAGGAGGGAGAGAGCATCCATGAGGTCAGCAGTGTTTAAAGTCAGAATCACCTCTCTCTTTGAGTATGAAAGGCATAAAGAATATGCAGTCCCAATATACTTGGTGTTTTATTGACTATAAAAATGATTCGATTATGTAAAAACAATTCCTTAAAGTTTTTTCCCCAATAAAGTATCTTCCACACAGATGTAATATGATTCCTCAAAAATGTTGCAATAGAGATAATTTTTTGCAGTAATCCTCTGATTATTAATATTAAATTTTGCATAGAGATGAATGTTCTCCAAAAGTATTTGCCACTGTCATGGAGAATGTCTAGTGAAAAATCTAATGTGAATAGGAATTCCATATAGACAGTGAGGAAATTCTGATGTTCTGTTTATAGATGACACTATATGAAGCCCTGGTGACTGATGGCCATCACATAGGTTCCACTGGTATCCATACAATGTAAAGTAGTCAAAAGGAAGGTCACTACAATGTTGGGGAGACAACTCTTTTGAAGGACTTAAGGGAAAATATGAATAAGATGGGAAGATATGGACAGATTGCAATCTATGCCACTGGAGGGAGTGTGCATATTATTGAGATCACAAATCTCATGTGTTGAAGTATTCACTTTGCTATTCTGTCCTAATTAAATGTTTTATTATTTGAGTGATCATTCTCAAACTGCTAGTAGACATCACATTGGACGAGCACTTGACCCATATATCCATATCTCTGATTACCCAAAAGCCCAACACAAAACCCCTGTATAGTGGCCAATGTTAAATGTTGAAAAACATTGTAAAATAATGGGATTTTATTATTTCTAGATTTTTAGTGCCATGCTTGACAGAGTACTTCAGTTATCACCCAGATGTTGAGTCATCCTCTGGAATGTTAATAGTGACTGAATTAAATTAAATATAGTTGGTTCACATGATCATCAGGGTGGCAGAGTAATTTTGCATCAATCTCTCCAATGTTTTTCCCGAGAAAACTCAGAAAAAAGAAATTACAAACCAGATAGAGACCTGAATATACAAACTAAATGAACAGAAATACTGCATGAAATAAAAACTTCATGAAATTACACTGGAGAAGTTGAACAGCTCTGAGTTATATGCCCCACCCTTTTACCCATTCTCCAGTCTGGGCGCAGTCAGCACAAGCATCTCAAAGTTTGGCATTTCAAAGTCTAGCTACAGGCATCCCTGATTGTTTTTCTTATGGCAGGCATTTTTAACCTTTTGTATCTTGGACCCCTTTGACAATATAGTGGAGTCTATGGATTATTCAAAATATTATTATTAAATTAATAAAATAAATATATAGCATTACAAAAGAAACTAATTATGGTCAAAATACATTTATCCTTTTTTTGAGTTCACAGACTCCAGGTTAAGAACCCTTGTCCTGTTGCAATAACTCAGGCTGAATCCCTTCTCACCTCACCAGAGGCAGAATAAAATGATTTTTCCTGGCTACATGAGGAAAAGGGAGAGTGAGCAAAGAGGAAAAGAAGACATGTGTAGTAAAGTGATGTGGCCAAACTGACAAGATGGGGTAAGTTCTGTGCCTGGGGGAAAGAGGACTGACTGATTGGAAACCCAGTTGGGGCTTGAAACTTCAAGGCATGTAGTTGAATTTTACAATTTCAAACACAAAGAACAAATCTTGCAAGAAGAGAAGTAAAAGACCTTCAAATATGAGGGAATTCCATTCAAATGATCTAAGATTACAATCTCAAGAAATCAGAAGAATGGAATATGATGTTTTCAAAAGGCAATGGAGCTCAAGCTACAACCTAAAAAAATATATCCTTCAAAGGTGAGTCTAATCATCAATGAAAAAAAGGTGAACCATTAACAAAAGAGAAACATTTGAGTTATTGCTATAATTTTAATTTTATCCTGGAGGCACTAGGAAGCCACTCACGGTTTTTGAGTAGGGAAATGACATGGTCAGACCTATGTTTTAATAACATCAACTTGGCAACTGCATGAAGGATGGATTAGAGAGGAAGCAGACTAGTTGTGAGATAGTTGTAATAATTCAGACAAAAGGTGTTGAAGGTTTGAATTACAGTTAATAAGAGGTAAACTACAAAAATCAAAAAGGTTACATGTATTGTTTCAATCACTACATTGGATGATTTTACTTAGCTTTTTTTGTGTGAAATCACTATGGAATGGGTTGCTTATTAGGAAGTGTCTGATGTAGTAAATAAAATGTACCAATAAAGTTTTTAAAGTTCAAATTGATATAGAAAACTTTGTACAGATTTAAGTTCAGAAGAACATTTTCCTAGGGTTTTAAAATTGTATATTCTATATTACCCTTTTGAGAAAGCAATCTGACACACAATTTTATGTCATTAAAGTGGTTCATGGTATATTTTCTTCAATATCCAAGTTCATTTTAAGAGTTGGAAATTTGTCTAAAAAATCCAATCAAACTAGAAATATGCAGATTTTTCTGTTAATTACTGAATACAAAAAAGAAAAGACAATAGGAATAGATTCTCAAAATCACAAATTCAAAGAATCTGAGTTGGAAGGGAACTTCAGTGGCATCAATTTCTAACTAAGTAAGAACCCCCTCAAGATCAAATCCAGACAAATAGTCATAACAGCCTTTGCTTGAAGACCCCCAGTGAAGGGGAACCCACTGGCAGCTTATTCCACTTATGAATCATTGTAATTATTTGGAAGTTGTCATTTTTTCTTACAACAAACCTCATCATCTACCTTCATCTTAGAATTTTAGCATATGTTCAATTGGTCTCGGCATTTATCTTAACTGATTACATAGGTTCAATATGTTGATTCACTGTAACCAAGTTTATTTGTTGGACAATTCACATAGAAGTGTTGCATGGGTCTTATTGATCATGAAGATAACGAAGAAACTACATCCTTATGAGAAGTTATCTTTGGATAAATCCTACTGAGTTTTTCACTTATAGAAGGTAGATAATTCCCATAATATCTGGAGAGGCTAACAAGGTAAATGCTCTTAGGAAAGATGGTTAATAAAGTTGTGGAGTTTTCTCATCAGGGGAAAAAATAACTCAATGTTATGAGATCTCCAGAAAATAGTCAATAAATGTCTCTTGTTCCTTCAAATGACATTATCTATATCAATGGTCAGTAAGTATATGAGGTGTTGAAAGGACTGAATTATCCTGAGATTAAAATTGGTATAATTGGAACTTATTTGGGAATCCACAATGAAAATATGACTGTATCCCAGAGATACTTCACCATCTCATGCCACTTGATATGAATAGATGGTCAAAAGATCATGGAGTTAGAGCTGCCAGTGATTTTAGAGGTCACTTGGTCTAAAACCTCTTTTCACAGATGAGGATGAAGCCTATTAAGCTTAAGTGACTTACCCAAGGTAGTATGTGACAGAATCAGGATTCTAACCCAGTTCTTCTGACTCCAATTTCAGTCCTCTCTCTACTGCACCACTATGAGGACATTTTGATGCTAGTAATGTTTTCCCCCCAAAAATGTTGAATTTGATCTTACATGAATCCAAATACATAATCCGTATGACACCTTTTTAGAATTTAAGTTTCCTGAGGGTAGAGATTATTTCATCCTTGTATTTGTATCTCTAACATCTAGCACACAGCAAAAACTTAATGTTTGTTGAACTGAATTGAACTGAATTTCCTCTATTTTGCTCCAACATTTCCCCAACTTCCTCTTTAATTCAAGAAGCATTACATACTCCTGATTTATTCCCTCTTCTCACTAGTTAGATCAACATTAATAGGGTCTGGCAATGTATTTCAAGCCACAAAATATTGTGTAGTTGAATTAGTTTGGGAAACAACACTGACAGGGCAAAAAGAACTGGGGACAAAGGCTCAAAAGACCTGGGTTTGATTGTCACACTAATAATGTGTCACTAATAATAAGGTCACTTGACTTCTATTATCTTTAATTTCCCCATCTGTGAGATGGGAATAATAGCAGCTGTTGTACCTACCTCACAAGACTATTGTCTGTATGAAAAGCTGAAATGGATATGAAAGGTCTTCATAGTCTATAAATTGTCATACCTATGTAAGCTGTTACTGTTCCATGCCACTGACAGATATGGGCTATAAATGAAAAAAAAAAGAGTTTCTAAAAAGGCAAATAGCGATGACCCCAAATACTTCAAATATTATGAAATTCTCAAGTGTTTATTAGAAAAAAGTGCTTTTTTTCAGTGCTTTTTATGGTGAAAAGCAGAACAAAGTCCCAAGACAATATACAACACACAATAGACTGGAAACCAGGGTCCTAGTTCTCGTTTTGGTATTAACTTTTCATACTTATCTGACATGCATGTCAATCAGCCAATCAGTCAATAAATGTTTCTTAAGCACCTACTATGTGCTGGTCACTGGTCTAAACCCTAGGTGTGATTGGAGTCAAGACAGATTATGATGTGCAAGCCAAGAAGCTGCTAATATGATTTCTCTCTTCTTTCTCTGGTCTGTAGGGGTTTTTTATCTATAAAATAAAGGAATTGTACCAAATGATCGCTAAGGCTTGTCCCAGTATTTACATTCTATGATTACTTTGTTCATTGCTCAAAGCAAATATTATCTCTTTAAATATTTTCATTAAGTGTCTCCATGGGTTATTCATGAAAAAGGCATTTTGAATTTTCAATAACCCCCATGGGAGAAATATTCATTAGTCTAGATGACTGGTCATTCCAAATATTTGAGGAATTCTGGTCATTCCAATTATTTGCAGAATCCAGAATGAATGGCGTCTGCAAATGAACTCTGTATACCTTCTCCTGGTAAAGAAGAGCTTCATTTCATTCTGTAGTAGAAATCTGAAAAGGATAAATCATGGTTGAAGTGGCAGAGAAGCTGGAATAAATGTGTCTGGGAATTTCTGCAAGACATTACAGAGGTGCTGGGGAAGAAATGAATGCATACATTTCACTTGATTTCTATCCTCCTCCCAATGTTGGCATAGCATACAATAGTGTAGCTTCCTCAATTGAACCTGCTCCCTTTCAAATACTTTATAAACTGCTTTCTTTGCAGTGCATCCTTTTGAATCAAGCATAGCTAAGTAACTCAGAACTCAGGAAAAAGGAAAATTGCTTCCAAATTACTTTGGCAAGGTGAGCAAGAGGACAAAATTTGGAACTTCAGCATCATGGTTTTTATCTTTGCCTGCTTGGATGGAACAGAGTAATCTTGAAATTCTAATTTTATATATATGCATGTATGTGTATATATTTATGTGTGTATATGTCTATGCATGCATTTAGGGTTAGAGTATATATAGGCATATAATGTGTTTGTGTACACATATATGCGACCCTTCAAAAAGTATTAAGTTATCAGCACCACAGGCCCTTAATCCCACAAAAATAGTGCTGTTGTATGTGACTATAGTTCAGAGTGTTTATATCTTTTAATCCAAAGACTTGGTACAAGTGGCTGTTGGTCAGTGATAAGAAAAAGTATATAACATAAAAATAACTTTTTTTCTCCAAAGAAACTGAAAAAAACAACCTATTGGCATTTCTTATACAAAAGGATACAGAGAATTTATCTATTTATTCATTATTAGGATTCCAATGACACTAGAAAAGTGCTGAGCCCACTAGCTCACTCTGTTTCTCTGTGACAGGGTTTTCTCTTCTCTTATCATTAGATGAATTCACTTGTTTAGCAACTATGGATTATGAACAAATTTCTGAATAAATAAGTGTATCATAAGTTTCTCTTGTGTATGTGTGTGCATATGTGTGTGTTATGTATATATATATATATACATATATATATATAATATATATGTATATTAAGACTAATGAAACCTACCTTGAAATCTTTGAAAACTAGACTTTTGTATCTGGTGATGATTTGTCCCAATCTTTCCTTCTTCTAGTCTCAAATATTTAATAGTGTTGTCTCATTGTGGGGTGTCTTTAACTGACACTATTTATCAAGTATAATAATACCTGAAAGCAGTCATGATAATATGAAGCAAGTGGTCCCACCTGTTATTCTCACCTTATGTCTGGCCACTTGGGTGAGATGAGCTCATCCTTTGTATTGACTGAATCTCAGTTGAGTTTACAGTGTTTCTAGTTTGGCAGGATGATAGAACCCAAAAGACAGTGACCCTACAGCCAGGAGGACCTTCCTCTTTCCTTCATTGTAGGACCATTGTGAGCCTTGCCAGAGGCTTTCACAGTTGGCCAAAATGACACTATCATGCTAGAGACCAGGCCCCTATTGTGGGACCCCTTGCCTCTATTTGTGCTGTTAGGGGTATATTATCCTAGAGTTATGGTCCATGTTGGTACATGGTCAGTGGTCTATGATGTAGGTTGGTTAGAGACTTTCTGAGGCAGAATGATCTGAGGACTCATCATTACTCAAGAATACAAGAACAGGGAGAGGGTGGGGCCAAGTAAGGCAGGAACTTCCCTGAGCTCTCCCAAATTCCCCTCTAAACAACTTTAAAATAACATCTCAAAATGAATTCTGAAGTGGTAGAACCAATGAAACGGCAGAGTGAAACAATTTTCCAGGCCAAGACAACTTAGAAAGTCAACAAGAAAAGTCTGTCTCACTGAGGCGAGAGTAGATCACAGTCCAGCACAGGCAGCCCCAGCAAGCAAGCATAGGCCTTGGGGGCAACTGAAGCAGTAGCAATGACTCCTGGAGCTTTCAGCCCACAGATGCTAAGGGAGTTGGACAACTGATGAGAAGGAAATTACAGAGGACACTTTGCTGGCACTGGGTACAGGACTCTGTTGCATTACCCAAATAGGGATCTAGGTCACAGTCTCAGGTTGAGGAGGAGCACTAATACACTAGAACTTGCAGCTCAGGAGAGCAGGGATCATAGTCACAGGTCTAGGGCAGAAAAGAGAGCTTGTGGTCACTTGCAGACCAGAGCACAGGCCAGAGCAGTGCACATACTACTCCTTAGATCATAGCACCTTGAAAGAACCAAAAACTTATGGGTCACCAAAATTAGCTCTGAAAACAGCAGCATGAAAAACCTGAAGCTTATGACAATGTACCTCTCCACCTGAGGAGCAAAGTCCAACCTTAACATAAAATTAAAAGTCAAGAAATAGGCTTGTAAAATAAGCAAAAAAAAAAAATCCCAAACCCACAAAAAAAGAACCTGACCATAGAAAGTTACTACGATGACAGGGAAAACCAAAACACAAACTCAGAATAGGACAATGATGTCAAAACAGCCAAATGTGAAGCCTCAAAGAAAAATGTGAATTGGTGTCAGATCCAAAAAGAACTCCAGAGAGAGCTCATAAAGGATTTTCAAAATCAAATAAGAGAGGTAGAAGAAAAACCTGGAAAAGAAATGAGAGTGATGCAATAGAATAATGAAAAAAGAGTCAATAGCTTGGTAAAAGAAACAAAAAAATGGAAGTACAAAAATTCACTGAAGAAAATAACTCCATAAAAAGTAGAATTGTCCAAATGAAAAAGGAGGTACAAAATCTCACTGAAGAAAATAATTCCTTAAACATTAGAATTGGGCAAGAAGAAGCTAATGACTACATGAGGCATCAAAAACAATAAAATAAAATAAAACAAAATGAAAAAATAGTAGAAAATATGAAATATTTCATCAGAAAACTGACTTGGAAAATAGAGGAGAGATAAGGTAAGAATTATTGGACTACCTGAACACTATGACCAAAAAAAGAGCCTAGACATCATATTTCAAGGAAATTATCAGGGAAAACTGCTCTGATATCCTAAAACCAGAGGCTAAAAGGAATTGAAAGAATCCACTGATCACCTCCTGAAAAATACCCCAAAATGAAAATTCCTGGGAATACTATAGCCAAATTCAGGACAAGGAGAAAATACTGCAAGCAGCCAGAAGGAAACAATTCAAATACTGTGGAGCCACAGTCAGGATTACACAGGATTTAGTAGATTAAAGGGCTGGAGGGCTTGGAATATGATATTCCAGAAGGAAAAGGAGCTAGGATTACAGCCAAGAATCACCTACCCAGCAAAACTGAATATAATCTTTATGGGGGGAAATGAATATTTAGTCAAATAGAGGACTTTCAATCAGAACAGAAAATTTGAGTTTCAAATACAAGACTCAAAAGAAGCATAAAAAGGTAAACAGGAAAGAAAATATAAGAGATTTAATATGGTTAAACTATTTACATTTCTACATGGAAAGGTGATACTTGTACCTCTTAAGAACTTTATAACTTTTAGGGCAGTTAGAAGGAGTATATATAGATAGAAGGTGTGGGTGTGAGTTGGCTATGATGGGATGATAGCCACAAAAATAAAGTTAAGAGGTGAGAAAGAGGGATGCACTGGGAAAAGGGAGAAGGGAAAGGTAGAATGGGGTAAATTATATAACATGAAAGAGGCATCCAAGAGCTTTTTCAGTAGAAGGGAAGATGAGAAGTGGTGGTGGCATAATACTTTCAATTTAATTACTCTTTCTTTTGATGTTTTAAGATTTCCAATTTTTATTTAATTGGGGAATTTTAATTTATTCTTTTTCTTGGGTTTTTTGTTCTTTTTGTTGCAAACCCAATTCATTGATCTGCTCTTTCTCTATTTGACTGATGTAAGCATTCAGAGATATAAATTTCCCCCTAAGTACTGCTTTGGCTGTATCTCATAAATGTTACTATGTTGTTTCATTGTTCTCATTCTCTTTAATGAAATTATTGATTATTTCAATGATTTGTTCTCTGACCCACCATTCTTTAGAATTAAAGTATTTTGTTTCCAATTAATTTTTAATCTGCTTTTCCACTTCCCTTTATCAAATATAATTTTTATCATGTTGGTTTTTTAAAAAAAGATTAACGGAAGAGGAAATAGAATACTTAAATAACCCTGTCTTAGAAAAATACAAATATGCTACTGAAACCTAACCCAGGAAGAGTAAAAATAGAAAAAGAAAACTATAGATCAATTTCCTTAATGAATATTGATGAAAAAATTTTAAATAAAGTACTAGCAAGGAGATTACAATAATATATCACAAAGACCATATACTACAATAAGGTGGGATTTACATCAGGAATGCAGGGCTGCTTCAATATTAGAAAAAACTATCAGCATCATTGACCACATCAGTTATAAAACCAACATAAATCATGTGATTATTTCAATAGATGCAGAAAAAGCTTTTGACAAAATACAACACCCATTCCTATTAAAGACACTGGGAATAAATGGAGCTTACCTTAAAAGGATGAGCAATATCTGTCTAAAACCAGAAGCAAGCATTATCTGTAATGGGGATAAGCTAGAAGCCTTCCCAATAAAATCAGAGGTAAAACGAAGATGCCCATTATCTCCCCTATTATTCAATATTGCACTAGAAATATTAGCTATAACAATAAGAAAAGAAAATGAAAGAATTAGAAGAGGCAATGAAAAATCAAAATTATCACTCCACAGATCATATGATGCTATACTTAGATAATCTTAGAGAATCAACTAAAAAACTAGTTGAAATAGTGAACAACTTAAGCAAAATTACAGGATACAAAATAAACCCACACAAATCATCAGCATTTCTATATATCACCAACAAGATATGCCACCAGCAAGAAATAGAAAGAGAAATTCCATTCAAAATAACTGTAGACAATATAAAATACTTGGGAGTCTACTCAGCAAGACAAACCCAAGAACTATATGAACACAATTACAAAACACTTTTCACACTAATGAAGTCAGATTTATACAATTTGAAACTATCAATTGTTCATGGGTAGGCTGAACTAATATAATAAAAATTACAATTTTACCTAAATTAATCTATTTATTCAGTACTATGCCAATCAAACTACCAAAAATCATTTTATAGAACTAAAAAAAAATTACAAAATTCATCTGGGAGAACTAAAGGTCAAGAATATCAAGTGAATCAATGAAAAAATGTGAAGAAATGTGGCCTACCTAGTACCAGATCTCAAACTGTGTAATAAAGTGGTAATCATCAAAATAATTTTGTACTGGCTAAGAAATAGAGTGATGGATCAGTAGAATAGATTAGATATACAATATATTGTAGTAAATGAAAATAGTAATCCAGTGCTTGATAAACCCAAAGATCCAATGTTTTGGGACAAAAACTCATTATTTGACAAAATCTTCTGGGAAAACTAGAAGACATTATGGCAAAAACTAGGAATAAACCAACATCTTACACTGTACACCAAGGTAATATGCTTTACAGATAAGGAATGATATCATAAGCAAATTAGGAGAGCGCAGAATATTTTACCTGTCAGATCTATGGATAAGGGAAGGATTTAAGACCAAACAAGAGACAGAGAATATTATGAGATATAAAATGAATAATTTTGATTATATAAAATTAAAAAAATTTTGCACAAATATAACCAATGCAACCAAGATTAGAAGGAAAACAGAAAACTGGAGTTTTTTTTAGCAGGTATCTCTGATAAAGGCCTCATTTCTTAAATATATAAAGAACTGCATCAAATTTAAAGAATACAAGTCATTCTCCAATTGATTAATGTTCAAAGGACATGCAGAGGTAGTTTTCAGACAAAGAAATCAATCTATAATCATATGAAAAAGTGCTCTAAATCACTATCGATTAGAGAAACGCAAATGAAAACAACTCTGAAGTACCACCTCACACCTTCAGATTGTCTAATATGACTGAAAAGGAAAATGATGAATGTTGGAGGGGATGTGGAAAAATTGGAACACTAATCCATTGTCGATGGAGTTGTGAACTGATCCAACCATTCTGGAGAGCAGTTTGGAACTATGTCCAAAGGGTTATAAAACTGTGCATATCTTTTGCAAATCACTATTAGGTTTGTATCTCAAAGAGACTACAAAAAGGAAAAAGGACCTATTTATACAAAATATTTCTAGCAGTTCTTTTTGTGTTTGCCTAAGAATTGGAAATTGAGGGGATGTCCTTTAACAGGAGAATGGCTGAACAAATTGTGGTATATGATTGTAATGGAAAACACTGTGCTATAAGAAATGATGAGCAGGATGATTTCAGGAAAACCTGGAAAGACTTATATGAACTGATGCTGAGTGAAGTGAGCAGAACCAGGAGAACATTGTACACAGTAACAGCAGTGTTGTACAATGATCAACTGTGAATGACTTAGCTATTCTCAGCAATACAGTGATCCAAAACAATTCCACAGGACTTATGTTGAAAAATGCTGTCTACCTCAAGAGAAAGAACTGATGGAGTCTGAATGCAGATCAAAGCATATTATTTTTCACTTTTTTTGTGCTTTTGTCTGTTTTCTTTCACAATATGACTAATGCAGAAATATGCTTTTTTGCATGATTGTATATGTATAACCTATATAAAATTGCTTACCATCTCAGGGAGAGGGGAGAGGGAAGGGGTGGAAAGGAGGGAGAGAATTTAGAGCTCAAATTTTTAAAAAATATTAAAATTGCTTTTACATGCAGTTGAGAAAGAATAAAATATTGTCAATGGAAATTTTCAAAAAAAAATACAAGTATAGGATGTGAGAAACAGAAGAACAGGTTGGAGGAGAACAGTGGAGAGAACTGACTGACCAAAAAATGCTACTCCAATGAAAGTAGTATTTTAAATAGTAACGATCACTTAATACTACTGGAACCATACCTAGAGAGGGTAAATGGTGCTTTGTTCCAGAGGGTTGACGTCTAAGGGACATACTTCCTCCATGGTAGGGGCACACTTTGCTCCCAAGTCTCATGTAATGGTTTTCTGTTATTCTATGTTATCTAAAGGGACAATCATCCCCAGATCAACTGCTATTCCTGGTCTTGTTTCTGGAATCCCTTTCTTCAGGGTCACTTTCCTCTCAGTCACCATGGTGTTCATAGGTTGATAGCATCATAGATTTAGAGCCTGAAGAAGGCTTCAGGTCCATCAGGTTCACCACCTTCATTTTGTAGATGGGGAAACTATGACTAGTAAATGTCTAAGGAGGGATTTGAACTCATATCTTTTTTACTTCAAGTTCAGCACCCTATCCACTGTACCACATTGCTACTTTTTAGGTGTGAACTCTCAGGGGATAGGCTGTCCTCTAGCCTGGAGTGACTATACCTATGATCAGAACATCCTCTGTACCCCAGCACATTCTCCTCCTCAGCTGTATTTGTTCTAGGAGAAATCATTCCTAGTAATTATACCTCTAACCTCTACTTACGCTCTATTGAACTCTGCTCTATCTATAACCTGATTTGTAGTAGTTCATGATCATTGGTTTTGCTTTTCTGGTAAAGTTAATAAATCTTAACCCCTTTAGAAAGTAAAGAGCTCATGCTTTTGGGGTGAAATTTACCCTCTGAGGAAGATTATAACAGGGACAAACCTGTGTGCCTTTTTTCTCTTGAACCCTTGAAGCCAATGCTACTACTATAGTAGTACCCTATAATATGGAACAGTACCTAAAAAAAAGGCTTGGGTGTACCAAAATGTATTTAATATATTAAAGGGAAAAAACTCCAGCTCTTTGAATTGCTAAAACTCACTCCAAAACGTGGAGCCCAGGACTCCATGCTGTTGTATATTGATTCATCAATACCTAGTGTCACTTATTTTATTAATCTAGTTTCTCCCCTGTGCTGAAGATCAATTTTAATAAAAAGCAGGCAGTTAACATATTTGAGGAGAATGACAAAAAGAAATTCTGCATTCTTCTTTGTGTCTCTCTAGTTTCATTTCCTTCTGCATGCCTTTACTTATTCTTACTCCCTCATTCATGGAGTATTTGTTGACCACGTGCCACATGTGGACTCTACCTCCCCAGTGCCTCAATACTACTGTTCTATGATGAAATTACAATAGTCCTGAGGAAGATCAAATCCAGAAGAGCACCTGGACCTGAACAAACCTATGCAGAAGAAATTTCACATTAGAAGCAAATTTCTCCAGTTGACAAAGGTCAAAGGATATTAACAGGTAGCTTTCAAGGGAAGAAATCCTAATTATCAATAATCATGTGAAAAAATCCTACAAACCACTCATAATTAAGGAAATTAATATTAAGCATCTCTGAAATTCCACCTCACATTCAGCAGACTGGCAAAAGTGATATAAGTGGGGAATGACAAATGTTGGAGGGGCTATAGAAAAATAGATACAGTGCTGCCCTGTTGATGCAACTGTGAACTGGCCCAGCCATCCCGGAAAGTAATTGAGAACTATGCCAAAAAATTATTGCACTGGGTATAACTTTAGACCCAATAGTACCACTACCAGGTCTATATCTCAAAGAAATCAAAGAAAGAGGAAAGGGTCATATGTGCATGTACAAAAATTATTTATAATAGCTCTTTTGTGGTGGCAAAGAAATGGAAATTAAAGACTATGCACCAAATTGGGGTTTATATAACATATGAATGTAATGGAATACTATTGTGCAGTAAAAACTGAATAAAGAACTAGCTTCAGAGAAATTTGGGAAGACTTAGAAGAACTAATACAAAATGAAGTAAGCAGAACCAGAATAATTTATGTTTTAACATCATCATTATAATAGTCAACAAATTTGAAAGACTTTAGTATTCTGATAGACTCAGTCAGCAATTATGATTCTAGAGGACTGACAATGAAGAATGATACTCAATTCATTAGAAGTAATAGAATAATAAGCAGAATGAATCATACATTTTTGACATGTTCAACATGGGAATTTTTCTTCCTTGACTATTCTTGTTTGTTACAATTTTTTTCTTTTTCTTTTTTCAGTAGGACACAGATAGGAGAGAGAAAAATGTTTGATAACTGAAAAAATAATTTTTAAAAAGAAGCAATACAGATTTAAAAGAATGAAAGAATCTGTGCCAAAGTTTTCTCAAAGAGGGAAGGATGACCAAAAAAATAGAAAAGATATAGTTTAAATGCAAAAAAGAAATTCAGTCAATGATAGATTAGTTATACCACCACCACACCACCACCTTGACCACCATCTCCCCTCAGACGCTGAAGGAGATTTGAACCCTGCATCCAAGACTCTTGGGAATCATACTGTCTCCCAAACTACTAGACCAACTTCCATTCTAGTCCCCATATTCGTCGTTGAAGGGACTAGAAGCAATTACTGACCAACAGCTACCGACAGGCAGATAAATATAAAAACCCTGAGAATAGCAGCTCCTCTCTCCCCCAGACCACCGGTCCAGCTTCCAACCCAGCCCTCATTGCCATTATCCAGGAAATTAATTCCTGTGGAGAAGTGCTCAGACATCCCCACCAACTTGCAACCATCTGCCACCCACATAGCAAGCAAATCAGCCTAACTGAAACAACTGGACACTCTGAAGGAGAGACAGGAGGCAGCATGTACCAAGCAAGGCACCACCACATCCACCACCATCTCCCCTCAGTC
The DNA here is from genome assembly GCF_011100635.1 of Trichosurus vulpecula. Classification (NCBI taxonomy): domain Eukaryota; kingdom Metazoa; phylum Chordata; class Mammalia; order Diprotodontia; family Phalangeridae; genus Trichosurus; species Trichosurus vulpecula. The sequence goes on from NC_050580.1 coordinate 96,280,866, forward strand.
CCCAATGAAGACAACTCAGCACCACAGACCCTAGAATCTTTGGAATAACAATGCTTTTAGCCATAATCCTGAAAACTTGATTTGGTAGAGATGCAGCCTGGTGACTTCTCTGCTACTGAAGTGATTAAAGACCAGAAAGCCAAGCTCTTGTCACCAAAATCCTTGTCACTGTCACATGGTTCAACATGATAAACTGATATGATTTTATGGGTCAAAATGACATTAAAGAAGAGGCATTATCATCTGCTTTGCTGCTACACTCTTAGGATGAGGGGACGCTTCTATATGACTTGCAGCTGAAACCTTCCATATGTCAATCAGTCATTCATTGCAACTTATGTGCCAGGCACTGTGCTAAGTGCTGGAGATACAAAAAGAGGCAAAAAACCCCCAATCTTTCCCCTTAAGAAGCTTACAACTTTTTTTTGAGAGAGGAAGGCAGAGCAATTGAGGTTAAGTGACTTGCCCAAGGTCACACAGCTAGTAAGTGTGTTAAGTGTCTGAGGCCAGGTTTGAACTCAGGTCCTCCTGACTCCAGGGCCAGTGCTCTACTCACTGCACCACCTAGCTACCTCTAGAAGCTTACAACTTAATGAGGGAGACAACATGCAAATAAATACAGAGCAAGCTATAAGCAGGATAAATAGGAAATAACTAACAAAGGGTAGATAACAGCGCTTAGGAAAGGTTTCCAGTAAAAATATGCGATTTTCTTTGGGACTTGGATGAATCCAGGGAAGTTAGTATGTGGAGCAGAAAAGGGAGAGTGTTCCAGGCATGGGCCATAGCCAGAGAGAATGCCCAGAGCCAAGAGATGGAGTGTCATGTTTGTGGAACAGCCAGGAGGCTGGTGTTACTGGATCAAAGAGTACACATCAGGGAGTAAGGTTTAAGAAGACTGGCAAGGTAGGAGGGGGCCAGGTTATAAAGGACTTTGCATGTTAATCAGGATTTTGTATTTGATCCTGGATTTAATAGGGACTCACTGGAGTTTAAGTAGGTGGTGACATGGTCAAATCTGTATGTCAGGAAAAATCTCTTAGGTGGCTGAATGATGGATTGGAGAGGGGAGAGACTTGAGTTGGGAGACCCACTAGCAATTATTACATTAATCTGGGTGTGAAGTTATGAGGGCCCTTACTAGGGTGGTAGCAGTGTCAGAAGAGAGAAGGCTATGTATTCAGGAGATGTTGCAAAGGTGAAATCAGTAGGCTTTGGTAACAGATTGGATATGGGGGATGAGGTCAGCAGTACAGGATGACTACTAGATTGTGAGCCTGGGGGACTGGGAGGATACAATTGCCCTCTACAGTCATTGGGAATGTAGGTTGGGAGAAGGCACTCTGTGAGGCAAAGGTAAGGTTCAAGTATATTCCAGGTGTAGAAAAAACTCTGGTCTTACTGTCCTAGAGGCAAGCTAGCTACAATAGCCCCTTGGGATTCTAGGGATACCCCTAAGGAGCAGTGTCTTTCTCTAATTCAATCTACTGGAAGCCTTTTTCTAGTGTAGTCTCCTCTGCCCCTTAGCTGCCAGTGATTAATGTCTTAGCTCCATTTAGAAGATTAACATCTATTAGCTTTTACAAAGGGATATTTACCTTGAAGATATAGCAAGGACAAAAGTATAGATACTTCCCTCCAACACCAGACTCTGCCCTATACCACTTAGGTACCTAGGAAGAGTGATCACAGACTTAACACAGTTTCTACATAACACTGGTCCCACTAAGTGTCCAAACAAGGCATAGTTGTGGCATGAGTCCTCATCCCAACTTAGCTGAATTTTTAAAGTTACTCTTTGTATTTGAGAAATAAAGAGTATATATAAGATTGCTTACCATCTCAGGGAGGGGGAAGGGAGAGAAGGATAGCATTTGGAACTCAAAGCTTAAAAAAAGTTTTAAAAAATTATTTTAACATGTAATTGGGGAAAATAACAAAATACTATATTTTAAAAAAAGAAAGTTACTATTTGGAACCTCAATATTGGAATGACTGGCTGCAACCCCCAGTATGGACTCCACTTTCAGACTTCCTGATGGTGTGTTCTCCTAACCTTCCAAAGCTCATAAGGTCACAGTCACCTGAAATCTCCTTCACCTATGAGCAAGGAAAGTATACAAAAAGATGACGGAAGCAACAGCAGAACCCACACATTGGTGACCCTGTGCAGAGATAAAGACCCAAAGTCTCTCTCTCCACTAAGGGCTAAGTCCTTGTCGCCTCACCTGGACACAGTGGTCAGGAAACAGCTATCTCCAGGAACAAGGCCTAGGGTGACTAGGTGCCTTTTGATTATTCTCCAGCACTAGCTTCACAGGCAATCAAAAAAAGCTCCCCTTCATCATGTGTCTAGTAGAAAGAAACCAGTTACAGAATGCATATTCCAAGTCCATCCAAGGTGACTCTTTATATACCACCAAGCTTCTGTCAAAATAGATTCTCTAATTATCACTTTTTGCAGATGATATGATGACTTACTTAGAGAATCCTAGAGAACCAAGTAAAAAACTACTTGAAATAATAAACAACTTTAGCAAAGTTGCAGGATATAAAATAAACCCACATAAATCCTCAGCATTCCTATACATTACTAACAAAGCCCAACAGCAAGAGATAGAAAGAGAAATTCCATTCAAAGTTACTGTAGACACTATAAAATATTTGGGAGTTTATCTGCCAAGACAAACCCAGGGCCTTTATGACCATAATTATGAAACACTTTCCACGCGAATAAAGTCAGATCTAAATAAATGGAAAAATATCAGTTGCTCATGGTTAGGCTGAGCGAATATAATAAAAATGATAATTTTACCTAAATTAATCTATCTATTCAGTGCCATACCCATTGAATTACCAAAAATTATTTTACAGAGCTGGATAAAATAATAACAAAATTCATCTGGAAGAACAAGAGGTCTAGAATATCTAGGGTATTAATGCAAAGAAATGCTAGAGAAGTTGGCCTAGCCATACCAGATATTAAACTGTATTATAGAGCAGCGGTCATCAAAACTACCTGGTACTGGCTAAGAAACAGAGTTGTGGATCAGTGGAATAGGATAGGTAAACAAGATGGAGAAGTCAACAACTATAGCAATCTACTCTTTGATAAACCCAAAGAGGCCAGCTTCTGGGCTAAGAATTCACTATTTCACAAAAACTGCTGGGAAAATTGGAAAATGGTAGGGCAGAAACTGGGCATAGACCAATATCTTACAATATATATCAAAATAAAGTCAAAATGGGTTCATGATTTAGGAATAAAGGCTGAAACTATAAGCAATTTGGGAGAGCAAGGAATAGTTTACCTATCAGATTTATGGAAAAGCAAAGAATTCATGACACAACAAGAGATAGAGAGCATTACAAAATGCAAAATGGATAATTTTGATTATGTTAAATTGAAATGTTTTTGTACAAAAAAAAGCCAATGCAACAAAGATTAGGAGGGAGGAAGAAAATTGGGAGAAAATCTTTACAACTAGTGTCACTGATAAAGGCCTCATTTCAAAAATATACAGGGAAGACAGTTATATGAGACTTCATGCCATCTTGGGGAGGGAGGGGGGAGGGAGGGGAGAAAAACTGGAACTCAAAACTATGTAGAACCGTGCTTGGTAAACTAAAAATAAATAAAGAAATTTATTTAAAAAAAATATACAGGGAACTGAACCAAATATATAGGAATACAAGTCATTCCCCAATTGAGAAATGGTCAAAGGATATGAACAGACAGTTTTCAGAGGAAGAAATTAAAGACATCTATAGGCATATGAAAAATGCTCGAAATCACTACTGATTAGAGAAATGCAAATCAAAACAACTCTTAGATACCATATCTCTCCTGTCAGATTGGCTAAAATAACAAAACAGGAAAAGGATAAATGCTGGAAAGGATGTGGGGAAATTGGGACATTGTTACATTGCTGGTGGAGTTGTGAATTGATCCAGCCATTTTGGAGAGCAATTTGGAACTATGCCCAAAGGACTATGAAAATGTTCATACCCTTTGACCCGGCAATACCACTTCTAGGGTTGTATCCCAAAGAGATCACACAAGTGGGAAAAGGACCCATATGTACAAAAATATTTATAGCAGCTCTTTTTGTGGCAACTAATAATTGGAAATCAAAGGGATGCCCATCAATTGGGGAATGGCTGAACAAGCTGTGTTATATGAAGGTAATGGAATACTATTGTGCTATAAGAAATGGTGATGATACAGACTTCATAACAACCTGGAAAAACCTACATGACATAATGCTGAGTGAGAGGAGTAGAGCCAGGAGAATATTATACACAACCACAGATATATGGATTCTGTGAGGACTAACCCTGACAGACTTCACTCTTCTCAGCAACACAAGGTACAAAGACAACTCCAAAGGACTCATGATGGAGAATGCTATCTACATCCAGAGAAAGAACTATGAAGTATGAATGCAGATTGAGGCACACTTCATGCTCGCCTTTTTCTCCCCCTTTTTTTTCTCTCTTTTGTTTTTGTTTTTGGGTTGTGGGTTTTTTTTTTGGTTCTGTTTCTTCTTTCTCATGATTCATTCCATTCGTCATAATTCTTCTCCACAACTTGACTAGTGTGTAAATTAATTCAATGCGAAGTTATATGTGGAAGTTATATGGGATTCCATGCTGTCTTGGGGAGGGAGGGGGGAGGGAGGGAAGAAAATCTGGAACTCAAAATTATGTAGAACCGTGTGTTATAAACTAAAAATAAAAATTTAAAAAATATATTAAAAAATAGATTTTCCAACTTCTTCCACATGGAGAAGTGCATTAGCCAACCAGGTGGATGCCTGCTTACCAGTCTTATTATACAGGTATGAGGGATGATCACTGCAAAAACATGGAGACAGAAGATGCAGAATCATGAATGTGGAAGAGAAAGAAGGTCAGTTTGGCCAGAGTGTAGAGTATATGAGGGAAGTAAACTCCAATCAGGCTAGAAAGAGATCGGAGCTATATTGTGAAAGGTTTTTGTCTAAGAGGCAATAGGAAGCCACTGGAGTTGATTGAGGAAGGACATCATATGGTTAGATTTGCATTTAAGGAAAATAAATTTGTTAGCAGTGTTTCTGATAGACTGGAGTAGAGAGAAGCTCAAGGCAGAGAGATCAATAAGAAAGCTGTTGAAATAATTTAGGGAAGAGGTGATGAGGGTTTATGTTGATGGTTGAGTGAATGGAGAGATAGGATTGGATGTGAAAGATGTTGTGAAGGGAGAAATAGCAACTTTTAGCAACTCACTGGGTATATGAGGTGAAAAAATGTGAGGAGACCTGGATTACCAACCTGACAGTGACAGTGAAAGAATGGTGGTGTCTTTGACAGAAATAGGGAAGTTTGGAAGAGGCGAGGGTTTAAAGGGCTTGGAGGAAAAGATAATGAGCTCAGTTGGAGACATTTAGAGTTGAATATACATTGTGAAATGCCCAATAGGCAAATGGCCATCTGAAACTGAAGCTTGGGGGAGAGACTAGGGCTGGACGTATAGATTTTGGAGTGTCATCTGCATAGAGAGGAGAATCAAGGCCATGGGAGCTGATGAGCTTCCAGAGAGAGAGAGAGAGACAGAGACAGAGACAGAGACAGAGACAGACAGAAATAGAGACAGAGACAGACAGAAAGATAGAGACAGAGATAGAGAAAGACAGAGAGAGACAGAGACACAGAAAGATAGAGACAGAGAGAGACAGAAAGAGAGCAGGGTTTTTTAACCTTTTTTTGTATCTAGACCCTTTGACAGTCTGGTAAAGTCAATGGACGCCTTCTCAGAATAATGTTTTTAAACATATAAAATACCTAGGATTGAAAATGAAAATAATTACATTGAAATAAAGTTATAATTATTTCCCATCCATTTTCACAGACTACCCCCTTGAAATCTATTCATGGGCCCCTTGGAGACTGTAGACCTCACTTTAAGAATCCCTGGTATAGCAGAAGAAGAAGAGAGAGAGCTGGGGACAGGAGAGGCAACCAAAAAGAAATATACTACTGACCCTCAACCCTACATTCTTATCTCTATAAAATTCTTACAAGAAGGGTCTATGAATGCATCCTTAACAAAAACATGAAAAGGAGGGATAGGTAATTTTCATGGAGACAATTTTCTACAATATATACCACATTCTTACAGTCACACAATTGGCAAGAACTATAACAAATAGAAGGTCCTGCTGTTTTTATTGTGTGTTGATTAGAAACATATATTTTATTCATTATAAAAACTAGACCCAAGTGCTCTTCTTCAACAAAGCATCTCCAACATATATATTAAGATTCTATCCATCTTCAAGGACACTGCTGTGAGGACATAATGAAAGAAATAACTTCATTCAAGGATTCTTCAAATATTAACATCAAGCCAAGTATTAGACCTCACCTTCTACCTCAGTCTCTAGCTTTGGTATCAGTAATCAGATAGTCCACTGTGGGTTCTGCCCCCAGCTAGTCTGGATTATTCTTGCTGGCTTCTTCATTTCTCTGAGCTCATTTTGGCTTTGGCATTATGACACCTTTACCTACCCCCATTGGCTTCTGGTCTTTTTGTGCAATTAGGGCATGGAGGGAGGAATTTACTTATGTTTCTTTTTTGGTTTTCTTTGTCATTGGTCATCCGGGGATTCTTTTCAGATAATTGGTAGGGTTTATGTAGGAGAACTGTGCTTTTCTATTACCTTTCACACTGACATCTTTACTAAAAATCCTATGTAGTGGTTTCAATGATTGCGACCTACTTCCTGACTCAAATCCCATTGTTTAGTCGCCATTATCATCCTACAGCTGCTGTCTAGGAATCATGATTACTGAAGAATCAAAATCAAAGATATCACAAAAGACAATGGAAACATGCATAGTGGGTGCAAATGGGCTGAGGCATATTACCAGTGGGAGTTCACAATGAGAAAAAATTACATAAATGATACCAACAAGGCTAGGTATCACAGAGAGTCAGTGGGATGGACATACAGTGAAATTGATCATAAATGAACATCCTGAGTGCTACACTGGTATGTAAGAAATATTAAAATGTAAACATCAGGTACCACTGTCATTCATTTCCCAAGGTGACTGTCTAGATCCTGGGAATCTGAGTGCTGGGGATTTCTAGATGTACCATGGCAGTTTGTGCAGGTTCCATTGGTTGGAAGTGCTAAGTACTTGGATCTCTGTGTTCTCAGACTATCAGTCACATTCTGTCCTGCAACTACACCTCTGTCTAAAGGGGAATGAGAACTCTTTGTCAAGGACTTTGTGGATTTACCCAACTAACACTTAGCTTTGTTTCCCTACCCATTAGAGGACCAGACTCCATATCCAGTGCTCTATTCTATTCACTGTCACCTAGCTGAAATAATTATTGTTGTTGTTGTTGAGTGTCTTGGGTGTTTCTAAATGTCCGTCATACTTTTTTAAAAAATGATTCTAAATAAGTAATCTCTAAATGGGAGCCAGAGGGTGAGCTCTTCAATGGAGTGAAATATGAGAATTTTTAAATGCCTATTTTCTTCCTATCAGAAAACAGAACAAAAAAACTCTTCTCAGGACTCTTTCAAATTCCAGGTTTACAGTTGTGTTCATGGGCCCCCAGATAATATTTTATCCTCATCATTATCATCATTGAGACTATATGGACACCAAGTCCATCATCTAGTGTCATCTAACTCTTAGAAGAGGCTTACCATATTAAATGACATCGAAAGAACTCATTTGGAAACTCCTACACAATGAAACACTTAAAATAAGATTCACGATAATTCCTAGTGGCCTTCTTAGATCATCGATGCTTCAGAATCGGAAATGTGAATGTAGATGTTGTGAGTGATGAATCAGTGGCATTCTAAGATGACATCTATGAAGCGTCTATTTTCACCTTAAGCAGGTATATCACAGTTACAATAATGAGGAAGCCAGGGCAGCTGAGTTGGGGATGTCCCCCTCCAGCCTCTCTCTCTCTCTCCCCCTCTCCCTCTCTCTCCCCCCCCTCTCCCCTCCCCTCTCTCTCTCTCTCTCTCCCTCTCTCTCTCTCTCTCTCTCTCTCTCTCTCTCTCTCTCTTTCTCTGCCTGCAGGGATCAGAGAAAAGAAAAGAGAAGGGCTTTAAGGGCTGGTAGCACAAGACCAGTACACTCTACTGTGATTGCCAAGTTGCTTAACTTGAAAGGAGAGAGACAGAGTGAGCTAGGTGAGACTTCTTCATAGTGGAGCAGCTGCCTATAGCAATCTTTTGCTCTTGGGTGACTTTCCTTAATATATGTATTCTCCTTTCATTACTGTGTCCCTTGGGAAATCTTATGTGCTGGGTATCAGAAGCCTTAAGTGCAAAGAACATGGAAGGATTAGGTGATAAAGAATATGTGTTATCAGGTCAATACAAGCTTCCAATTCATCCTCTCTTCTCTCAGGGATGCTTGTAGTGAGGTCGCTGAACTCTCACAATGCCCAGGGCTGGTTCATTAGAATGCACTTATTTGCAGCAGAGAAAGAAATGGACTATTGACTTCTTCCCACTTCCTATGTGCCAGGCTAAAGGGATGACTAGAGAAACCTGAGTTTCCTTACTGAACAAATTAAGGAAGACTGGCAATAGATCCTAGGATAACAATAATAACCTTGTAGGCATGTAATACTTACACTTTTTGAGGTGTTTTCATAGTCACTTTCGCATTTGACCATTCCAGCCACCCTGTAAGGTATGCAGGGCAGTTATAATTAAATGAGGAAATGGAAGCTCATAAAGTTTAAACAATTTGCTCCAGGGGGCAAATATCTAGGTTCATGACAGAATCAAAAGTAGATCCCAGGTCTTTTGACTGCCAGTCCAGTATTTTCTTTCTACCATGTAATTTTGCTTGGAATGCAAAATTAGAAGTGAGCCCATGCTAAACATATCACTATCAAAAAACCCTTTTCTTGGAGCACTGACCAACCCTACAGAAGCACCACTAGGGGGTGAGGATACCTTATTCATGTTACTGACAAAGAGGGAGATGGCAGAAACACTCCTGTGATCTCTCATTGTTAAGACCCTAAAGTGAGAGACAGTAATACAGGTCATCAACTGGAAAGTCATTAAGACAGCAACTCCTCATTTATCTATTTAGGGTCAGGAATAAGATGCTCCAGATGAAACAGATTTCTAGAGAGAACTAGTCTGATGTGCTACAAGGTACAATTTTGGAGACCGTAGTAGTCTTTCTCTTAAGTATAGCTTCCCCACCCAGTGGATAATGCTTGCAATTCTCTTTAGTTTAGTTTGGGTTCCTATTTAAATGCATAGTCCTCTGGGGAGGGGGGGAGCATTTAAGCTATTATCAGCCACTAATACTTTAATGTAAATGAGTTTGGTGTGCTTTTCTAAGAGATGGTATAGATTGATGGTGGAAGAGTGAAAAGATGAGGTCATGAGGCTTCTGGAGGAGAAAGAACTATACCACCACCAGAGGAAAGTTCATGCACACCGAATGGGAAGGCTGAGGACAACAAAGACAAACTTTCTCAGCCCTAAGCAAAGCAATATATGAACATCGGAAATAATGTACAGAAACTGGACTTATTTGCAGAATCACAAAATCACAGTTCTAAGAGCTTTCAAAGGGACCCAATGGCCATCTAATCGAACTGTGCCACCAAAAGTATCCCCACTACAAATGTGAAATAGACTTGTGCAGAATATTTTCAGAGTGGAGGTACAGGTGAGGGGAAGTGGTATGCAGAGAGACCTTGTCTCTAAGAAGGAAGGACAGGAGCTGATTCCCGGGAAAGGAAGAGCTAAGCAGAAAAGCAAGGGGGCAGGCATGAGTACATGATTATCCTATGGCTAGGAGTCTGTCAGAACCACAATCCTCCAAATACTTAATCTCATTCCCTGTGCCTTTGTTTCCCAGACCTAGAATGCCTTCTGCCACCTCTATCTCTGTCTGTTGAAATTCTACTCATCTTCCAAGGAATAGCTCAAATGCCACCTACTCCACTATGCACTCAGATTTAAGAAACTTTCCCTTCATCTGAAAGCATAGAGTATCATATTCTTCTTAATAATAATAATAGCTAGGATTTATATGGTGCTTACTACGTTCCAGGCATTCTGCTAACAAATATTATTTCATCTGATCCTCACAACAACCCTGGGAGGTAGGTGCTATTGTTATCCATATTTTACAGATGAGGAAACTGAGGAAGACTGAAGTTAAGTGACCTGATCAGGATCACACAGCTAGTAAGTATCTGAGGCCAGATTTCAGCTCAGGTCTTTCTGACTCCAGAACAGCACTCTATCTACTCTACCACCTATCTATCTCATACATTTGCTTCAGTATTTCAAAGATTTCTGATTTTGCCAGTGTGGCTTCATACATCAACAAAAGAGATCACAGCTTCTCTATGCCTAACCTAGAAAATAATTTTGATCTATTGAAACCAATTTAGCACCTGTTTTACTTTGTTCCCCTCCTCTCCAACTCTTTAATATCCATGTGGATGCCTCTAAACTCCCACATTTCCCAATTCTTCAGTCTCCTTAAATCCCATGATTTATTATTATTCACCTCAGCCAGGGTCATTATTTATAGAATGAAATATAACTTCCTCAGTTTGACTTTTAAAGTTTTTCACTACCTGCCCCTAACCTATTTTTTTTTCCAGCCTCGTTGTTCATTACTCCTCCTTCCACAGCCTGTGATCATGCCAAACTGGTTTTGTCTCTCTTCCTCACAGGACACTCTACTTCCCATCTCCACTCCTTTGAACTGGCTGTCTCCTCATGCCTGGAACAGAAGACATTTCCTCTTCACTTCTGCCTCAAAGATCATTCTCTTCTTTCCAGGCACGGCTCAAACACCGCCACCTGTATGAAGCTTCTTCTGATACTCCCAGAGACAAATACCTTCCCTGTTCCCCCATTCGTTATTTTGTATCTCACTACCTTTGTATTTGTTCTTTTAATATGTATTCCATATAAACATGCACATACATACTATATATGTGTATATGACTGTGTGCATTGTAGATATACTCCCAAATATTTTATAACTTCTATGGCTATTTTAAATAAAATGTCTTTTTCTAGCGCTTCCTGCTGGGTTGTGTTAATTGTGTGTGCCACATGTGTATCTCACAAATATATATTGTTTCCTCTTAGAATGTAAGCTTCTTGAGAATAGTAATGATTTCATTCTTTGTATTTGTGCCTAGCACAGTGCCTGGCATATAGCACACACTTAATAAATACTTGTTGATTCATTAATTGCTCTACGTGCCCCCTCCCCCCCCCCAAAAAAATTAATACCAGTTGGCTTACTTTCCAATGCAGATCTTTTCTGATTTAGCTGGATTTAACTTTGGACGATGGACATAGAGTCCTTAGTCCTGGTGGAATCCATGCTCAAAGCCCCAGTAGGATCTTCCAGAACTTGGGGTCTACTGATACACCCTTTGAGTAACCAGGATCACCTCTTACTATGAAGTGACTTTGGAGTAGGACTTTAGTAGAGAGTTGTATTCTAATTTGTTACATATCTGTTGGCATACTCATCTCTCCGCTTATATCATAAGCTCTTTTAGGTCAAGCACTAAGTCACTGAAATTTTTTAAAGTAAATTGAAATTTTTACAATGAACAAACTGTATGTTCATTTTCTTTGCTATTTTATCTATTGAGAAATGGTTCTTATTCTTACAATTTGAATCAATTCCTTATATGTCTTAGAAATGAGACCTTTATCAGAGAAATTTACTGTTAAGATTTTGTTTCTTAGTTACCTGTGTCCCTTCTAATTTTCACTACAATTGTTCAATCCATGCAAAAGATTTTTTAATTTTATGTAATTAAAATAGTCCATTTTATTTTCTGTGATTTTTCCCATTCCTTATTTGGTCATTAATTGTTCCTTATCCATAGGTATGCAAGGTAATTTCTTCCTTGCTCCTCTAATTTGTTTATGATGCCATCCTTTTTGTCTGTCATGTGTCCATTTGGAATGTATTTTAATATATGGTAAAGTAGTAGTCTATACCTGGCTTCTGACAGATTGCTTTTTAGTTTTCCCAATTTTTTTTTTGATCATATAGTAGTCCACACCCCAGTAGCTCTGGGTGAGCCCAGAGGCTATTAGACTCTGGGCACTTAGGTATGCTCATTTACTTCTGTATGTTGTGTATATATCTTTTTCACTGATCAACTTTCTATTTTTTTAATCAATGCCAAACCATGCTAATTGTCATTTTATAGCATAGTTTAAGATCTCATTCTGCTGGGTCCTCTTCCTCCTCACTCCCTCCCCACTTCTGCCCCATTATTTCCTTTGAGACTTTTGGTTTTTTTTTCAACGCTCTCATTATTATTTTTTCTAGCTCTATTAATTAATCCTTTGGTGATTTGATTGCTATGGCACTAAGTAAATTAATTAGTAGTGCTAATTGGCTAAGCCTACCTATGAACAATTAATATTTCCCCAATTATGTGTGTGTTGTTATTTCCATAAAGAGTGTTTCATAGTTGTATTCACACAATTCTTGTGTACGTCTTGGTAGGTAGATTACCAAATATTTTATAACTTCTATGGTTATTTTAAATAAAATGTCTTTTTCTAACTCTTCCTGCTGGGTTGTGTTAGTTGAGTGTGTGTGCCACATGTGCATCTCACACACACACACGCACACATACATGCACATACATATATATATACATATAGACACACATATATATGCATATAGACACACATACATATACATGTGTGTGTATAAATGATTCTTTATGTGGACTTTTTTACATCTTGCAATTTTGCTGATTATTGTTTCAATTAATATTTTTAATTGACTCTCTAAGGTTCCTTAAGTAAATCATTTTATCTTTCCCTGTATGGGGCTGAGAGAGTTGATTCATTGAGGACGCCTACTCTATTCCAATCAGCATCAATCAATTTGATATCATTCTATAGGGGTAATGGTTATAAGTTCTGTATATTTGGCCCCAGAGCAGTGAGTTGCAAATTGTGAATTCGCTTATGTGATCATAGGAAGCTAGCTAGAGGCCTTCCACCCCTGTTTTTCCTTGTCACGGTGACCAAGTGTGGCAGAGATGACTCAGCTATATGGAAAGTCCTCCAATTTATTTTTGTACCTCCAGACCATTCTCCCTTGTCCTACACAGGCAGGTAACCATCTCATGACTACCTTGTCAGTGGAGATATTCCTTGCTTCACCCAACTTGTGACCCTGCTGAAAAATCATTTTTGCTTATGTATGATATGTCAACCAATGAAATTGTTCTGTATTTGGTATAGCCATTCTTGAATGTCTAGATATCTAGCCCCATAAAAATAGGGCCCTGGAAGGAGGGGACATCTCAGATCATAAGGAAGATCTGTGGTCCACGTTATTAGAGGGGACCATGGACTCTTTAATAAAGTGCCATTGGCTCAGAGCTTTACCTCAGTCTCTTTTATTGTAGGTTGGATAATTTTAATCCCCACAGCCCCTACCTCCTTGTAGAGTTGTATGTGCATACTTTTCATTAATTAATTAACTTATTTGCAGTCCAGTACTGTGACTTCATTGGCATCAGCAACCCCCAGCATGGAAATTCCTTCCACCAATGCTAGTTGGGAAGCACTGTAATTTTTAGTTTTAAAGGGTTGCCTGAGGGAACAGATTAAGTGACTTGCCCATGGTTATATAGCCAGTGTGTATCAGAGACAGAATTTATACTCAGATCTTCATGACTCCAAGGCTACCCATCTGTCCACTTCCCCATGCTGTCTCTCTCTGTACATCATAGATACTTAATAAATGTTTATCAAACAAATGATATACGGCTAATGATATTTTGTGAACTGCGTGTGGCACTTTGGGGGTTAATGGAAAAAACAACCTAAATTGATACTTGTAATATTAAATCTTTCATTTGCTGTTACACAGAACAGAAACATATCTTCCTCCAATAGCATTCACATCATATAAAGGATCCATAGAGTAACTGGAGACCAGACTTCAGCAAGCAACTCTAATAGCTAACCTAATAATTAATTCCAGCCTTCAAGATAATATCATATTGGATTTCACTGTTTGGGAGGCTACTTCAATTTCAAGAAGAGTAAACTGGTTGAGTTTCAAGGAGATGCAGATTCAGTACAGGAGCAAGCCACTCAGTTTGATTATAGATTTGATAATTAATTAACTCACTCTTAAGCCTCAAAAGTGTCACCTAATTACTGTATAATTGGAAGAGATAATTAAACCAGTCATTTTTAAAACATGGAACTTTGTACACCACCACAAACAGTTGTAATGGAAGCTTTGCCTGCCTTCAGTCAAGCATGAAAAAATACATCCAATTATATACATTTGATGGGAGGCTTCCCCTTCACACACTGACAATCAAGGAGACACTGAGCAGGTTCTCATAGAAGCCTGACACTCTTCCCCAGCAATTATAAATATTCCAAGGACTGCCACAATTTTTCATCGACATTGCCAGGTTTTCCTTGGAAAAAAAAAGAAGCAACCTGTCACAAGATACGAGTTTGTGGTGAAGGTGCATTCCACTGATAATGCATACTTTTATACAGCTGACTTCAAACTCCTACACTGAACTGTGAGTATAATCCTTCTTGGAACAATGAAAATCACAGGAGCTGAGGATAATGGGACTTAGAGCTGGAAGGAACCTTAACAATCATCTGGTCTAATCCCCTCATATAGAGGAGGAAACAAGACTTGGAGAAGCCAGTGACTTTCTCAAGGTCAATTCTAGAGCAAAGGTCATTAAATGGCTATCTCCTGGCAACCTTCATGTCAGTGGACTTGGAACTGTCCCAGAGATTGCTTTTGAAATACTTGGGGAAAATTAGAATATCCCTAAAATAAAATAAGTAAGCACGATATATGAATACCCTGAGGAGGATTCCTTAGAGGGAAAATACCCTAAGAAAAGGTTGGGGGCAATGATAGTGATTTTATCTGAACTAGTTACAATATTTCTAAAATTATAACTCTGAAGAAGAGTGAAATTGTAATGTTATGAGTCCCTTCCTTAGTATACATCATTATCTCCAATGTACATATATGAATTTTATGTATATATATATATATATAGGAATGTTTTATATATATATATATCTGTATTTAGTATATATGTCACAGGCATATAATATACATATTATACATTCCCTAGACCTGTAAACCTTTAAAAATCTTAATTCTAAAATATTATATGGCATTCTCAATCAGTCAGAAAATCAAACAGACAAATAACAATGGAATTTTATGAGCCAAGAAAATTTGGGACTTATCATGGGAGAGTTTATCCTTTTTAATAAAGGTAGTGAGAAAACTAGTTATTAACATTATCTACATAGATTAACTCTGAAGTGAACCACTAGTACACTTAGCATGGCTTACCATATTCCATTGTTGAAAATGTGCATTTCTTTTCTATATTGTTTAGATAACAGGCTAAAGTGGTGACAGGTCTAATCTTTGGCATGATTTTATGGAAGAGCTGGGTTTGAAGTCAGAGGTTCAAATCCAAGCTCCTCTTTTTACTACTTCTGTAACTATGGGCAAGTCGCTTTACCTCAGTCTCCCCCTCTGTCAAATGAATGAGCTGGTCTAGATGATCACTAACATCTCTTTCCAATTCTACAAGCCTATGATAGAGGTCTCATGCTAGCAGCCAGGAGGCCTTGATCCTATTCAAATCCTGCCTCCAACACTTTGCTCTATGTCTCTCTGAATCTTGGTTTTCTCCTTTGTAAAATGGAGATGATAGTAGCTACTTGTAATACACAATTGTTGTGAGGATTAAATGGAATAAACTACTTAAGGTCAATAAGTCAATGAGCATTAACTAAGCACTTACTATCACCTAGGCACTATGTTAAGCACTGGGGATACAAATACAAGCAAAAACAAAGACTGTCCCTGCCTTCATGGAGCTTACCTTCTAATGGGGAAGGCAACACATAAAAGGAAGCTGAAAAGCAGGGGATGGGAGAAGAAAATACCATTTTGGAGGGATGATGGAGGAAGTTCAGAGAGTCAGAAATGGAATGAAGACATAGTTGGACTGGATACTTTCCTAAAAATAGAGATTGTTGGAGAAATGGAGCAATTGAAGGAAGGGGCAAAAGGGGCAGAGTGAATTGCCATGATGAGGGACCTTCTGTGGCATGGTGGAAAAAGTCAAGAAAGCCAGAAGTAGAGCTCAAAGGGGAAAGCACTTAAAATACTTTGCAAATATTAAAGTTATATTTAAATTTCAGTCAACACCATTATTATATTATTCATAAAATGTCATCATTGTTTATAAAACTTGAGAGAACTTTGCAAATCTCAGTCCATGTTTCTGAAGGCAGACTATGTAATTGCCTAGTGATTGCGTTCAGAATATGAAAAAAGAAAAAAGAGAACAGAAAGGGATACTTCCTTTCCTATGCTTTTTATCAGAATGTTCATAGCTTTTATCAACCCCATTTAATGTAATCCATAATGATAACCCACACATACGTAGAAATTTTAGGCTTACAATGCATTCACACTTCGTTTTTTTTTTTTTAAGATCTGCTTGGAAGTGAACTATAATCGCGCAAATAAGATTTCGACTCAGTTTTGTAATTACTATCTAAATAATTACTAGGTCCTGAATAGTTACATAACCTATGATAGCACCCCACCTTCTAGGTCCACAAAGACCAGGTTTAATCTCATGCTTTGTTCATGAATTATTCACTGGCTCATGCCCCCATCCAGGCTTTCCCCTGAGACTATCAGAATACAGTTCATATCTAGTTCTCCATAAATGTAGGCTTAATATTCCCACCTCCCAAGAAAGCACTCAAGAGGACAATATATATTGGATTCAAGACAGCCCTTATTTCAACCCACAGAAAGGAAGTAAAAAACATTGTAGCTGCTAAGGTGCACTATGACTAGTGCAACGATCCTGTACATTAGTAAGGCTAGACATTGTCCATCAGGCATTCGTACCCACCAATCATGCAGGCAAAACAACTCTAGAATATATTCTTGGTAACTGCCAGTTCTCTTTGGCTCTAAGAGAGCCAGCTGCCTCCCTCCCCTTAGGTCCACTCCTTCGTGGGTAATATTACTTTTTTCTTGGTAGTCTAGTGGTAGATATGTCCAATCAAATATCATGGCCCATTTCCATCCTACTCTAGAAAAAATTTCTCCCCTTCATACTCTTCCTTTAATTTCTTAATTTCCTAATAATTCAAGCATCTGTGTATATTTAGAATAAATATTTAATCAAAGAAATATAAACATGGTTAAATGGAATTATAAATGAGTCTCAATATTAATTTTCATTTACCCATTTATATAATCACAAGCATTAATCCTCCAACTCAAGATACTTCACTGTGCCCTAATCCCTGAAGCGTTAACAGGAGAAATATCTGACAGGAGAATATCTGGTCACTGGTTCCAGATGGCTCTGGAGGAAAAAGTGAGGCTGGTGACCTTGCACAGCCCTCCCTTACTCAAATCAAAGTCAACTGCAAGTCATGTCATCATTTCCCTGATGCCATGGCCCTCTTCAAAAACGAAGGACAAACACAACAAGAGGAGAAATAAATATAGCTGGGACATGAGGCATCTACTTACCTCCTCACCACAGAAGGAACGATATTTTCATAATTTTTTGTATTTGCAGATGTTTTTCAATTTATTGAATGGTTTTGCTGATTTTTCCTTTTTTTCTTTTTCCCCCATAGTATTTTATTTTCTTAATTATATGTCAAGATAATTTTGGGCATTCATTTTTACAAGATTTCAAGTTCCAAATTTTTCTTCCTCCTTCCCTTCTCCTCTTCTTAAAATGGTAGGCAATTTGATGTAGGTTATATATGTACTATCATGTAAAACATTTCCAAATTAGTCACAGTTGTGAAAGAAGAAACAGATCAAAAGGAAAAAAATGAAAAAGAATAAAGTAAGTAAAGAAAGTACTTTGATCTGTGTTCAGAGTCCATCAGTTCTTTATCTAGATATGGATAGCATTTTCCTTCCGGAGTCCTTTGTACTTGCCTTGGATCATTGCTTTGCTGAGTCATTTATAGTTGATCATCACACAATGCTGCTGATACTGTGTACAACATACTCCTGGTTCTGCTCTTTTTTGCATCCATTTGTACAAGTCTTTTCAGGTTTTTCTGAAATCTCCCTGTTCATCATTTCTTATTGCACAATAGTATTCCATTACATTCATATACCACAGTTTGTTCAGCCATTCCCCAATTGATGGGTTTCCCCTAAACTTCCAATTCTTTGCTACCACAAAAAGTGCTACTATAAATATTTTTGAACCTATAGATAAGCCTTTCCCCCCTTTTTTGGATCTCTTTGGGATACAGACCTGGTAGTGATATTGCTAGATCAAGAAGTATGCACATTTTTATAGCCCTTTGGGCATAGTTCCAAATTGCTCTCTAGAATGGTTGGATCAGTTCACAACTCCACCAACAGTGCATTAGTGTCCCAACATTTATCATTTTTCTTTTTTGTCATATTAGCCAATGTGATATGTGTGAGGTAGCACCTCAGAGCTTTTTTAATTTACATTTCTCTAATCAAAAGTTGTTTAGAGCACTTCTTCATATGTCTATAGATAGCTGCCTGTTCATATCCTTTCACAATTTATCAATTATGGAATGGCTTGTATTCTTATAAACTTGACTCAGTTCTCTATATATTTGAGAAATGAGGCTTTTATCAGAGACAATTGCTGTAAAGATTGTTTTCCAGCTTTCTGCTTTCCTTCTAATCTTGATTGCATTGGTTTTGTTTGTGCAAAAGTTTTTTTTTAATTTAATATAATCAAAATTATCTATTTTATATTTTGCAATGCTCTCTATCTCTTGTTTGATCATGAACCTGTAACTCATTCCTTCTCCTTTAATAATTTGGATGCTATATCACTAGGTACATAAATGTTTAATATTGATATTGCTTCATTTTCTATGGTACCTTTTAGCAAGATGTAGTGTCCTTCTTTAGCTCTTTTAATTAGATCTATTTTTGCTTTTACTTTGTCTAAGATTGGGACTACTACCCCTGCTTTGTTTTTGCTTCAGCTGAAGCATAATAGATTCTGCTCCAGCCCCTTGCCTTAACTCTGTGTGTGTGTCTCTGCTTCAAGTGTGTTTCTTGTAAACAACATATTGTAGGATTCTGGTTTTTGAACCACTCTGCTATCCACTTCCATTTAATCCACAGTTATGATTAGTAACTGTGTGTTTCCTTCCATCCTAATTTTCCTCCTATTCATCCCCTCTCTCTTTTTACCCTTTTCCTTTTCACCAGTGTTTTCTTCTATCTACTGCCTCCCCCAGTCTTCCCTCTCTTCTGTCAGTCCCCCCTCCCCCTTATTTAATCTCTTCCCCTCCTACTTTCCTGTTGGGTAAGATAGATTTCTATATTCTACCGATTGTGCATACTATTTCATCTTTGAGCCAATACTGATATGAGTAAGGCTCAAGCAATGCCCATCGCCCACCCTCCCATTTTTCCTTCCACTGTAATAGGTTTTTTGTACCTTTTCATGTGAAATAAATTACTCAATTCTACCTCTCCTTTCCTTCTGCACCTAGTGTACTCCTCTTTCTCAACTGTTAATTATTTTTTATGCCATTCCCTCAAATTCACCTTATACCCATACCCTCTGTCTATATATATTCCATCTAGCTATGCTATTAGTGGTGCAATTTTTAAGAATTACAAGTATCATCTTCCCATGTATGGATATGTATTCTTTTCACTTTTTAGGCTTCTCTTGGGTCTTGATATTGGAGATGAAATTTTGTATTCAGTTCTAGTCTTCTCCTTATGAAAACTTGAAATTCTTGTATTTAATTGAAAGACCGTGTTTTTTCTCTTGAAGTATTGTGCTTAATTTTGCCAGGTAGGTGATTCTTGGTTGTAGTCCTAGCTCCTTTACCTTCCAGAATATCATGTTTCATGACCTCTTATCCTTTAATGTTGCAGCTGCTAAGTCCTGTGTAATCCTGATTGTGGCTCCCAAATATTTGAATTGTTTCTTTCTGGCCACTTGCAGTATTTTTTGCTTGATCTAGTAGTTCTGTAATTTGGCTATAATGTTCCTTGGAGTTTTTATTTTGGGATCTCTTTCCTGAGGTGATTGGTGGATTCTTTCAATGCCTAGTTTGCCCTCTGGTTCCATAATATTGGGGTGGTTTTCCTCGATAATTTCTTGAAAGTTGCTGTCCAGGTCCTCCTTTTGATTGTGACTTTCAGGTAGTCCAATGATTCTGACACTGTCTCTCCTGGATCTATTTTCCAGATCATTTTCCAGCTCATTTTTCCAGCTTATTTTCCCACAAGGTATTTTATATTTTCTTCTATTTTTTCATTCTTTTGAATTTGTTTGACTGATTCTTGATGTCTCATAGAATCAATAGCTTCCATTTGCCCAATTCTAACATTTAAAGAGTTGTTTTCCTCATTTAGCTTTTGTACTTCCTTTTCCATTTGGCCAATTGTATTTTTTAAGGAGTTGTTTTCTTCAGTGGCTTTTTGTATCTCCTTTTCCATTTGGCTGATTCTACTTTTTAAGTAGTTGTTTTCTTTTTCCAAAGTTATTGACTCTTTTTTTCATAATTCTCTTGCATCACTCTCATTTCTTTCCCTAACTTTTCTTCTACCTCTCATATAATTTTTAAGCTCCTTTTTGAGCTCTTCCATGAGTTCTTTCTGGGCTTAAGACCACTTCCCATTTTTCTTTGGGGCTTTGCCCATGGGCATTTTGACATTGTTGTCCTCCTCTGAGTTTGTGGTTTGATCTTCCCTGTCACCATAATAATTTTCTATGGCCAGATTCTATTTTTGTTGTTGTTTTTGCTCATCTTTTTTGGCCTTTTTCCTTTTTTAAAAATTCAAGCTCTGGTATGGGGTGGAAGGGACACTGTCTCAGGTTTCTTATGTTAGGGGTTGCAGGCCCTGGCTATTTACCTGGTGCTGCACTGATGTTTCCCTGAGGCCCATGGGGGACTCTCCTGCTGGATGCTGTAGGAGAGGGTGAAGTGGGGGGGGGGGGAAATGTAGCTGATGTTGCTGGAGGCCATATGGGTCTGGCAGCTTACTTGGTGCTGAGCTGGGACCCCAGTGCTGGTGTTTTGCATGTGCGGAGGCCTGTGAGCTGTTTCTGCATTTCCCTGGCTACACTGAAGCATGTGGCCATCTGGGCTTCTGGTGGTAGTGTGTTTCTCCAGGACTATGCTGAAGCATGTGGGGTGGGGTGGGGGTGAGCTGCGCTAGCCTGGTGGCTGCCTGTTTGCTTAGGTACCCAAGGAATTGGTGTCTACCTGTATGCCTTGGGCTATGCTGAAGCAGGTAGAGGTCTGGATGGTGGAGATTGCCTATTTGCCCAGGGCTACACTGAAGCACATGGCATTTCTTGAAGCTTGAGTCTGCCCTTTGCCCTGGCTATGCTGAGGCATGTGTGGAGTCCTGGTGTTGGCGTTTGCCTAGTCCACCACATTGGGTCTCAGGATCCCCAGCTGGTTTACTGAGGTGGGGCTTGCAGTTAGCTTGTTAGGATGCTTCCTGTCCTGGACTGTGTTCCCCTTTTACCTGAGACAGAACTTTCTTGCTGATCTTCCAAGTTTCTTGGGCTCAAAGATTGTTTCACCCTTTCTTTTTTCTAGTTCTGCTGGTCCAGGTTTTGCTTTGAGGCACCATTTTATGGTTGTTTGGAGGTGAATATGGGAAAGTTACAGCAATTTACTGCTTACTTTGCCATTTTGGCTCCCAGAAGTCCAATCAAGCCTTTGCATGATATATTCAGAGACTGGGAGTCATTTCATCTTGCCAGAAGAATTTGGCTCATTGCAGCCTGTGGTTAGATTCTGCTCATGTTAATTCCAAACTTTGGGTGGCTCAAACTCTTGTCTCCATTCTACCAGCTGCCTCAGCTTCTATACATTGTCTTCTCCCTAACCTGGTTGGTTACAATCTGTTCTCATCACTTGCTGAGAATTTGAAACTGCTTAGCTTCCATCTGTCCCTACAACACCCACTTATAGGTAAAATTCTCCAGGCAATGTCCATACAGCTGCAACATGACTCTTCTAAGTCTAGAATCCACAATGGCAGGGAGAACTTTTATAATGTGGGTACCAATGGGTCTCTTCTCTTTTATGTTTGAAACTTCATGCTGTGCCCAGTTTTATAATCTCACCACATGGACAAAACTGGCCTAGGTAAGTGTAACCTTTGATCAGACTCCTAGCTCAAGTGATCTAGTAACTGCTGACCAAGGTATACTGCTTCCTAAGGACTCACAAGAGTCCCATATAAACATGGAAGCTATCACTTCCCTCCTCTTGGGAGACTCACCTTCGCACAGGAGCCCTTATACCACCCATTAAATCATTTATACCACCCATTTAATCACCCATGTGATTAAATCTTCCCTGGAAGAAAAGTTTCACTTGAGGTTACTAATGAGGGATATAATCATTTTTCCCATCAGACTTACACCATTTAAGAAACTCATACTAGTAGTAGGTGCTGTCTGCTCAATACATATGAGACTCAAAGTGACTACTTCGTAGAACTAATATACAAGACAGTTACAATTTTTTTCATTCATTCATTTATCAGTTTCCTCATTTATAAATGTGTGTATTGGACTAATTGGTCGCTTACACATTAACACTTTATGAATCTACTTTATTTCACTTACAGGTAAGATCTGTAAGGCTAGCCCTGGAAATAACCTTCCTATGATGTACTTGTATTAAAAAGAGGTGGAAGGGATTGTTTATCCACCTATGCCTTTGATCCCAGCCCCTTCTATCTCCTTTATGACTTTATTCCATCAGTCATGTGTCTTTGATATTTTACTTTCTACTGAGTCTTTCTCCTTTGCTTACAATATGTTTGACACCCTATCTTATCCTTAAAATACTTCCTGTTCACTCTACAACTTCTTTGACATTTTGCTTTATATCTCTTTCATTTTGGTGCTCAGCTCTAGAAAGAATTGTCTATATGTGTTTTTTTTCTACTTCTTTGCTATCCATTTACTCTGTAGCTCCTTGCAATAGGGCTTCTGTCCAAGTTACTCTATTTAAATAGCTCCCCCTTTAGTCATTAATGACTGCCTAATGGTAAAGTCCAGTGGTCTCTCCCCACCCCCTCTTGGCCTCTCCACCATGTTTAACACTATAGACTCCTTGATTTCAATAGTTTCCCTTAGCTTCTGGATGACTACTTTCTAATGATTCTCTTGTCCCTCTAACTGCTCTTTCTCTCTCTCCTTTGATGGCAGCTTATTCCTTCCCTCTTCCTGCAATGAAGATATTCCCCAAAGTTTTGTCCTTGGACCTCCTTTCTTCTCTCCCTTAGTCATTTCACCTATTACTACAAATTATCATGGGTTCAGTGATCACCTCCATGCCAATGACTCTCAAATTATCTCTGACTCCAACCTCTCAACAGAGCTCTAATTTTGTATTTCCAACTGTTTACTAGATATTCCCATGTAGATATTTTACTGGGACCTCAACATGACTAAAACTGAACTCACTATCTTTCTCCCTAAATTGGCCCTCTCCCTAACTTTTCTGTTTCTATTGATGGCTTTTCCTGATGCCCCCAGCTGTTTCTCTTCCAAATTATCTCGTGTTTAAGTATTCATTTTGTTTTTACTTACATAGGTATATGTTATCTCCAAATAGAATTTAAGCTTCTTAAGGGTAGGAACTGTTTCATTTTTGCCTTTTATCCTTAGCACGTAGGACAATGCTTCACACATAGTAGGTGTTTAATAAATACATGTTGATTGAATAGCATTAGGCACCTACTACTTTTCTAGGTTCATAGCAATGCAGTCATCTTTAATTTCTCCTCTCTCACCTCACAATCCAATCAATTGCCAAATTCTTTCATTTCTACTTCCATAATATCTAATACATCCACATCTTTGTTTAGATTTAGAGCTAGAATGAAACCTTTAGATTATCCTATCCATTCCCCTGATTTTACAGATGAAAAATCTAGGGCTCAAAGAGGCAAAATTACTTTCTCGGGGTCATATAAGTAGTAGATAGCAGCCTGGATATGAACCTGGTTTTCTGACTCTAACACAATATTCTTTCTTCTCCATTTCCACTGAAACTACCCTAGTTCAGGCTGTACTTGCTTCTCACCTAAGCTATTATAATAGCTTCCTAATAGGCCTTCCTGCTTCTGGTCTATCCCGTCTTCACTCTACTTCCTAAATAATCTTCCTAATATGCTGCTATAATCATATTGTTCTTCTCATAAACTAGTGGGTTTTTTTCATCAATATATGAATAAACTCTTGTCTGACATTCAAGGCCCTCAAGAAATCTTGTTTCAACATTATCATATATTATTTGATATAAGATATCTTCTTCGTAAATCCTTTGTTCCAACCAGACTGTACTATTCTTCACCCCTCTCTTTTTCTCCTCTCTCTCTCTCTCTCTCTCTCTCTCTCTCTCTCTCTCTCATTTCCACCCCTTTGATGCTGCCATGCCTTATGCCTAAAACAACCTCCACCTAACCTCTATATATTGAAATTACTCCCTTCCTTTAAGGGTAAATTCATATGCCAGCTAATTCATTAAGCTTTGCCCTTAAAACGAGACAACATAAGCCAAGCGTTTTGCAAAACTAAAGAGTTAACCATTCAATCAATCGATCTACTATTGTTATGGCTGTTACTTTTCCAAGGTGAATCATTTCTCAAATTTCTTACAGCACTTTGTTGGATCCCTCTTTTATATTTCTCTTACTTTTCCTTGTTTGATAGTTACTGTTATATGTCCTGATCCACAGATAATAAGTTTTTTGAGAGTAGAAACCATGCTGTATTTTAATTACATAACCCAATGCCTTCTGATGATAAGCATTTATTGAATGGTTGTTGAATCAAGTTGAATTGTACTGAAATGAAATGTGTCTCTGGACCAGACTTTATATAAGGCAAATTGTGCTTCAAGCATCCCTGCATCCCTGACCCTGAGCTATGATATGTGGGTCCCACACTCTCATACCTCAATCTTCTGCCAGGCTACAGGCAGCCATCATCCTCATGCTGTCCCTCCCTTTCCACGCTTGCTCTTAGGAAAGGTAACATATTCTTTGTTTGTTTGTTTATTTTTCATCCTTTTTATCTTTTTGTTTTTATATAAACTTCATTTCCAAATTTATCTCCCCTCCCCTCCACTGGCAAGCCATTCCTTGTAAAACAATGACCAAAAAAGATTTTTTTAAAAAAGCATTTCAGCAAAAGTAACTAACATGTCAACTGTGACTGACATCATGTGGAAGAAAGGAAGGAAACAAAAACTGAAGCATCTACTATGTGCTATGCTAAGTACTTTACAAATATTACCTCATTTAATCATTACAACAACCCTTGGAGTTAGGTGCAATTATTATGCCCTTTTGGAAGACGGGGAAACTGAGGTAGACCGAGGTGAAATGAGTTATCCAGGGCCACAGAACTGCTAAGTGTCTGAGACTGGATTTGAAGTCAGATCTTCCTGACTACAGGTCACTGAGCCACCAAGTTGCTTCTATATACACTATTACAATATGCAATATCACGGTATACGAGAAATCTCTCACTTCTCCAAATAAAAGGAGAACCATTTTCCTATCTCTTCTCTGGTGTGCCATAGATTCTTACAGATTCAGAGTATTTGAGGCCACTCTTCAGATTTAGAATTGGAAGGACCCTTAAAAGTCATTTAGTCCAGTATCTTTTTGGTGTTGTTGTTTAGTCATTTTTCAATTCTTTGTGACCCCATTTGGGGTTTTCTTCGTGAAGATACTGGAATGGTTTGCCATTTCCTTCTCCAGATCATTTTATATATGAGCAAAGTGAGGCAAACAGGGTTAAGTGACTTGCCCAGGGTCATACAACTAATAAGTGTCTGATGCTGAATTTGAACTCAGGAGGATGAGGTTTCCTGAATCCAAACCTGGTGTTCTATCCACTGCACCTGCCTAGCTGCCCATGAATAAGACATATTTATAGAGATTTACTTTGATATTTCAAGAAACTATGATGTTGGACATCTGAGCACCACCTCACCAATGAAGCTGTCAATCTGTCTAAGAGGTAGAAGATGGTTTTTAAGAGTTGTTAGCTATTCCTAAAATTTCATCTTCCTGTGGTCAGTTTGGTGATAAGACTCTAAAACTGGGCTTATCCTTATGTGGATATTCTAGCCAACACTAGTTCCCATACTTGAAATTTTTCCAGACTGGTAGAACTCCATTGGCATGATATTTAAGAACCTAGACAGTCATGCATTATAGAATGACTATGATGGAAAGCCTCCTGAGACTTTTCAAGCCCAAAAACCATTCCTCAATTTTGGTGATTCATATGGGGAACAAAAGATGCTAGCAGAAGGAATCTAGGGGAAAAACCACAACAATGTAGAGAGCATTACTAGGGATGATGAAGACTTGGTCAAGAAAGTGAAGAGCTTAGGGGTATAAGATGGTAGTTTATGTTACTGCTGAGGCCTGAAGGTAAAACTTTTCAGAAAAGAAAGCATAGGTGAGAATTCAATAGGCAGAGATGGGGAGGGAAATCATTCCAGGCATAGGGAATGGCATGAGCCAAGGCATAGATGGGGGAAAAGTGCAAGGAAGTCGTGTTTGCAGATTAGAGAGTAGGTTCATTTTGACTAGAGTCTCTGGTGTGTAGAAGGGAAAGCCATGTAAGAATTTACATTTTGGAAAGGCAAGGTAAAACACACACTAAAATGATAAACCCACTAGTTTAATGAGCCAGCTCAGCACACTCCTGCTCCCTAGCCACTACCCTCCTATATGCATTGTCTGCCTCATTAGAAAGTAAGCTACTTGAGAGTAAGGAACTGTCTTTGTTTTTCTTTTTAATATCCCTAGTGTGACATTGCTGGAACACAGTGTCTAATTCTAATACATGCTTTTTCTAGTCATTTGAAAACTTGATTTTCTTTTTTACTCCTTCCTTTCACACATTTTTCAAATCCCAATGGTTACTATCAATTTTGCCTCTGAAGTATCTCTAGCATCTCTTCCCTACTATTTCCATCGCTACCACTGAAATCCAAGTCCTCATTACTATTCAAATAGAAGATGGCAATAGTGTCCAAACAGGTCTTTGTGCCTCTATTTTATCCCTTTCCTTATCTGTCTTTTAGACCCTTGCTAAACTAATCATCCTTATACATTGGGCCACCATGTTACTTCTTTGTTTAAAAATTTCCAATGACTCCCTATCAAAAAAAGCTCAAATTCCTTTGCCTGAGATTCAGCGCTCTCCATAATTTATACCAAGTTTTCTTTCTTAAGTACACAGTACTTTGGAGGATTGGTTATTGAATTTTTATGTAGGTATTCTCTCTCCTATGCAGATTGCAACCCCTCCTCTTGCCTTCTCATCTCAAGCTATTCTTGGCTGTATTTTCACATAAATTCACCATAGAAAATGTGCCCAATATCTTAAAGGAGGTTTTCTTCTCATTCTTTTAAAACTGTAGGGATACCAGTGTAGTATTTGGGCTTCCTATTAATGATATCACTCTCTAAACATTCTTGGTGGACCTTCTTTGTCAGTCTCATGTCATGTCATCAGTTATACCTTTTGGTCTTTCTCCTTCTCTTGTTCTACATCACTTCTGGCAATGCTTCTATCTCCTTATGCACTGTGCTTTGGTATATTTGTAATTTTAGTACTCCTGAGATCATGATGTTCCAATGATTTGCAACTGTTACATCAACAGAAGAATGTCAGTATTCATGGACTTTTCCAGCAATCAGCAGGTTGAGCTAACTGAAATTTCCCAAATGTTACACAAAAGTAACGTGAAAATATGTTTTCTTCCTTTCCCCTGCCAAATTGTCTACCCTCCAATTAACATTTCTCTCTCAAATCAACCTATGCTTTTCTGCTTTTGCTCACGTTTCCCATGCCCAGAATGTTCTCTTCATCTCCTGCCTTTCTCCAATCTCAAGCCCATTGAAGCCACCTAGCATCAATGCCATTTCCTCTATGAACACTTTGATCCTTCCTTCCCTGATCTGTCCCACTGAGAAATGGACTTTTCTTCACCTGCTACATACAGAGTAATGAGCTGGTAATGAAGTGGTAGAGTGAAGCATGGTGTTTATAATGGACATTTATATAATGTTTTATGGTCCTAAAGCTGTATTCAAAAATATTATGTACTAGAGTCCTTTGAACCACTGATACCCTGTTACAAACAATATATAAATATGCACATACATACATAAATTATATATATACATATATATTATACATATAATATCATGTCATTGGGTCTTTATATTGATTCTGAGAAGTAAGTAGTAAGAGAATTATTCCATTTTATAGATGAGAAGATGAAGTTCAGCAACATTAAATGATTAATCCAAGGTCATACAGTTAGTGAATGGCAGAGGCAGGCCAGCACCCAGAGCTTCTGATTCATAGCCCAGTACTTTTCCATTATACTTATGTAGTTTTGATTTTCTGATCAATTGCCCCAAATTATAATTATTATAACTCTAATGTGTAATCTCAGAAATCAGGACTTTAGGTTCACAAAAAACCAGGTGCGGGAGTATGAGTGGACGGTATATTCATCTACAGTAGTAGGAAACCAACTCAAAATTCACATCATACTGGAAAGGTACAGGACATGTTATAGTTCAATTATTCAGAAAATATTTATGGAGCATCTATTATGTGGCTAACATATTCTCAGCCATGAAGTATAACATATGTTCCCTGCCTTCATTTATCTTAAAGTCTAGATGATATATACATACATAATTATAATGAAGTATAAGTGGGAAGTTCTTAAGAATAAAATTATGAGGACGTGAAGAGAAATATTTCTGATGAGAAGCAAAGGAGGAAGCTGTCTAAAGAAACCAAAGTGGATGCACAGGGAACTCACCAAACTACTTAGATTTTTAAAAGATAGGTACAAAAGATCTAGGGCTGCTAGGTGGCACAGTGGTAGATATGAGTGCCTGGCATGGAGTGAAGAAGACTCATCTTCCTGAGTTCAAATCTGACCTCAGACACTTACGAGCTGTGTGACTCTGGTCAAGTAACTTAACCCTGTTTGCCTCATCTGTAAAATGAGTTGGAGAAGGAAAAGGCAAACCACTCCAGTATCTTTGCCAAGAAAACCTCAAAGGGGATCACAAAGAGTTGGACATGACTGAAAGCACTGATAAAGGATGATTACAAAAGCACGGCACAGTGCTGTAAGAATAGTGTAAGGAGTACGCAAAAGGAACTGATTCTGATAAGAAAAACTAAGGACAAGCAGAGGGTATAGATTTTAAAAAGGTTATTTTTGTGAAAAGAAGAGCAAAGAAAGGACAATACTACTGCTTAGGGTAGATAGAATGATAATAACAGATGTTAACTGATTTTTCATCTGGTTTTTTCTATCCAGTAGAACAATCCTTGAAATAAAAAAGGCAAAGCAAAAATGCCTAATAGTAAACTGTTACCTAAGTACAGAGATAATAGGAAGAGAATACCTAGATAGTCTTAATGATTTTAAGACCTAGGCCCAGATAAATACATCCTAGGTCAAGGATTCCTAACTTCTTTTGGTCTTCACAACCCTTGGCTTTCAAGAAACCTTCAATTGAAATAAATTCTAGAGTTTACCATGCATATACACATAAGAAAAACTTGGGTTAATTTCAATAGGATAACAGAGATTTATTAAATATTCCCCATATCCCTTTGACAAGCATTTTGTACTCTATAGGATTAAACATGGGCTGGGAACCTTGTTCATCTAGGCATTAAAAGAAATGGGAGCTGGGATGGATGAGAAAAGGAGAGATAGGTGCCATAGGATTGGGCAACAGTTGTTCTAATGTAAGAGTAAAACCTGTGAATTATAAATCAGTGAACTTAACTTCTCTTCCTGACTGAACTCATAGAATCACAGAATTTGAGAACTGGAAGGGATGCTAGTGGCCATCTCACATAGCCCATACACAAAAAAGAATTCCCTCTCTCTAGAACATCTTACAAGTGGTCATCTATCTGGAGGCAGCTAGGCAGTGAAGTAGAGAGAATGCCAGAACTAGAGTCAGGAAGATCCGAGTTCATATTCGGCCTCAGATACAGATAGTTGTGTGACCTTGGGCAAACTATTTAATTTCTGTTAGCTTTAGTTTCATCATCTGTGAAGTAGGGATAATAATAGCATCCACCTCCCAGGGTTGTGGCGAGGTTCAAATGAGACATTTGTAAAAGGATTGGCCCTTAATAGGCGCTATCTAAATGTTTATTCCCTTCCTTCTAAGCCTGGAGCTCTCTTTAAGCTACCTTGAAGGAAAGGCTGTCATGTAAAGCAGAGGTTAGATTTAGGCCTTGGACTGCAGAATTAGGAAAGCTACAAAGAGGCAAATTTACTCTTGATTTCACAAAAACCTCCCTCACACTTAGAGCTATTCAAATGTGCATCTGGTTGCCTTGGGAAGGAGTGGTGAGTCATCTTCACTGAATATCTTCAAGCAAAGGTCAGGTGACAGTTTGAAAGAACGGCCTGCAAGGGATTATTGCTCAAGTGGCTGGACCAGACAAGATAATGTCTGAGGTGCCATTTTGTAAGTGCCATGAGACTGGGACAGGCTGTAAAGGCCACAGGAGGTTAGAGGAGGGGTGATCAGTAAAGACTGTATGGAATAATATTTGAGTTGTGTAAGAAATGGGAGGAGGAGTTTTGTTTCCACAGAACTAAAGGTGTGCTTTCCTGCCCTCCCCCACCCCAGCTTTAGCAGAGACCAGGCCTCAAGGTCAGTCAGGTGAGAGGTCAGAGGCTTCTAAGCATGTGCATGCTTTTTGAGAAGGCAGTCTGGGGAATTAGAGGCCAAACCCACTTGAACCAGTTCAAGCTTATCTAGGGTCTGGTCTTGGTCAAGAATCCAGGCCTAATTTGCATATGTTAAAGAGGGAAAGTAGGGGAAGTAAAAGAATATAGTTTAATCCTAAACTAAGACAAGGAAAATCTAATTAACTTCACTTTTGCTTCTGTATCCGTATTATCCTATTTATATAAACTGTATAACCTAGGAAAACTATGTAAAAAACAAAGATTGTAAACTAACCATGACTCTAGCAGGAGTGGAGGGAATGGTTACCCCTGTTCCTGCAGCTGTATCAGTGTGAGTGTTCCCGTGAGCACTACACCCACTCTCCTGGGGAGGGTAATAAAATGCCTTCCTCTGCCCACTCTGGTCCTGAATTCTTTGGGTGTGAATGGGCAAATCACATGGATTTTCCTAAGGTCAAGTGAAGGGAAGCAACAGGCAGCGGAAGCTCACCAGGCTTACTCCTGGATCTTGTCTTGGGGTGTCCTGTGACCCCACTGTGGTGTTAAGAGGGCTACCACTCTGGATTCCCTTGGGGAACCCTGTGGTCTGCATGGCCTTCTTAAGGGGACATCACATGGGACTTCCGGCCCTGTCTCGGGAGCCTTGTGATCTTACTGCCATCCTAAGGGGCCATCACTTGGGTCTTCCTTAGGGTCTGACCCCTAGGAGGCCCTGTGATCCCCACAGATTAAGGGATGGTTACCACTTGGTCTTCCTCTGGGAGTCCTGTGGTCTGTACAGCCTTCCCTAGGGATTATCACAGGGTTCTTCTTCAGGACTTTGGCCCTGCCTAGGAAGTCCAGTGATCGCCAAAACCACGTTTCTCACAATTGGGACTAATTTAAAGTCTAAGACATCCCTTCTGACCAGAACACTGTATGTCTTATTTGTCTGGTGCCCAGAACAGAGCTATTTGTAAGGAGGTGGACTAAGAATATTACCTGATTAACGCTGCCCCATTTCCTCCATAAAGACGCAGCTTTGGACAAGTGTATTTTCCATCTGTGGCTGAGGGAAAAAATGCTTTGGCTCACAATGGTGAAGATTCTTTAGTGGGCTTGGGGTAATGAATACACCAAATTCTTATAATAACCAGGAGAACGTCAAGCAATTAGTGAACACTCAGTAAATATTAAGTTATTACATCTTCCTCACGGGTTGTTGCGAAGGTCAAAAGGGATAAAGTGCTTACCACAGTGCCCAACACGTAGTAAAGGCTTAATAAATGCTTCTTTCCTTACCTTCCTCCTGGGCCTCCAGCATATTTTAACCAAGGCCATCATGGAAAAAGAAAGGCAGTATGGTGTAGTGAATAGACAGATGGCCTCAGAGCCCAGCAACGATTTCTGACATATCCTGTTCCTGTGACCCCTGTGACCCTGGGAGAGTGCTCTAGGTCAGAGATGTCAAGCATGTGTCTCAATACTCCCCAGTACAGCTGGAACCAGACTAAAATGAAGTTGGGAAATATTTAAATAAACAATAAAACATAAATATCATTACACTTTAAAACTAAGCCAATATGCAGCCTGCAGGCATCCTTATGTATGAATTAGAGGCCTCCATTTCTATTTGTATGACACCACAGTTCTTCACATCTGTCTAAGACTAATTTTCGGGGAATGCCCACCGGCATTGGTAGAGAATTTCCTCACCTGTGGAGCCCCCTATGCCAAGGAAATCACAGGTTCAGTCCCTATTTCATAAGGGAAAATAATGGTCACACAACACCCAATAGGACCCAAGTGACGATTCTAACACCACCAGGGATCATTTATGCATATTCAGATCAGTTTTGTAGACTGTCCTTCAAGACAATTTGGCCCATTCCTCTTCCGCTAGTATTTCTTTTTAGTTTCCCCGATGCAGACTAGAAAGTGGGTGGGTGTGTCTTGCCTTACCAAAGCCCAAGATATTCTCCTGTGGGCAAACCACAGCTCACTACGCTGGATCTGTGTCCCTGTTTATTCCCCATTTTGGTTCAGGAAGAGCCAAATGGACATTTCTTTGGGGAAATCGCTGGTCAGCAGAGCACAAAATCTCTCTGGGTGTCTTGCTTCTTCTCCCTAACCCTTAACCATATGGGTTTTCAAGGAGGTGACAGTTAACACGAATACCACGCTTTTCTAAGAAATTGTAAAGGGATCGGGAATGGGGTGGGGATTTCTCTCTTTCTGTAGGGTCTTTGTGTTGGGGGGGTGGGGTGTGGAGGAGAAGAAAGCAAAGTGCCATCTACCCCCCCTCCCTCCCTACTCCGAACATCCTGAGGCTGGGGGGCAGCTCGCAGTCCCCTGTCGTCCCCGCCCCCCATTCTCTTTGCAGGAGGGCGGGTTGGCGCGTGCCGCAGGGAAGCCGCCCGGGGTCCTGGACAGCGACAGCTGCCGCTACGCCCTAAGTCCCTTGGGGACACCTCGCGCCCCTGCAGCTTGCGCTCCTGTTACTCCCCGGGCCCTGGCCGCAGGTGAGGCCAGCAGCCGCGCTTTCCACCACCAGAGCCACCGCCACCGCCGGCGTGGCTGTGGCGGAGGCTGCTGCGGCAGTAGGTGTGTAAGGATGATCTCACTCGCCCACTCCGCGCCAGGAGGAG
The DNA here is from genome assembly GCF_011100635.1 of Trichosurus vulpecula. NCBI lineage: Eukaryota > Metazoa > Chordata > Mammalia > Diprotodontia > Phalangeridae > Trichosurus > Trichosurus vulpecula. The sequence continues at coordinate 96,314,398 of NC_050580.1, forward strand.
GAGGAGAAGGAGGAGCAGGAGCAGGAGCGGGAGGAAGCCCGACTTCCGGGTAGTAGGGCGGCAAGGGACCGGCATCTTTCTTTTTCTACCCCCGTGGGCAGCCCCCTCCCCTCGTTTTCCCCCTTTCTCGCCCCTCTGCCTTCCCCTGCTCCCTGCCGCCGACATGAACAGCTCGGACGAGGAGAAGCAGCTGCAGCTCATCACCAGCCTAAAGGAGCAAGGTGAGAAGGCCACCCGCGGGGAGGGGGCGGTGGCTGCTGCAGCTGCCCACCAAAGGGTGGGGGCGGGGGGGGAAGGTGGGGCGGGAGAGCTAGAGAACGCCCTGCCCTGGGCAGGTGGAAGCCCGGGTGGGGGGTGCACTGCCCCCTCCCCTTCCTCCCGGCCTTTTACCGGGGAGGGGCGCTCCCAATGCTCAGCCTCGATCCCTAGGAGCCTTATCCTATGGCTGGGGACTTCGGGGTTCCATCGCCCTAGCCCAGAAAAATGCAAAGCATCGGAGGAGGCGTCTGGAGGTGGGGGGCCAGGGGCTCGGGCTTCCGTGGTTTGGGCGGGACAAAGACACGAAGACACGTTGCGCGTGATTGCCCGGTGCTATGCATTGGTATGGACAGGGAAGATACCTTTAGAATAGATGCATATTGCCTCTCCTGCCAAGCCCTCCCTGATCCCCACCCTGCAAATACCAGAGGCGTCCAGGCCTGCCACATTTCTCGTAGTCCTTTCCATTTTTTTAAATTCTGGCTTGGACTGGTTTCCATTCTCTCCCCCTCCCCCATTTCAAAGCTAGGTCATGTTTTCTAGGCCAGAAGGTGTTTTATCACTTCCCATTTTTAGCAACTTATTAGACAGTAGGTCAACACTCCAGCTATGTGGGGATCTCTGCTTTTAGAGAGGTTAGCTGCTGATATTAGAGGAAGTGTGTGGATTTACTTATCTCTGCATACTCTTTTGTGGGTTTTAAACAGTCTCTCTTAAATATTAAAAAAAACCTCAAGATAATCAACTGTTATTTAAAATTAAAGCTGTCAGCCAACGAGTATGAACTTCATACTCCATACCCCTTTCTCCTCCCACCCCGGGATGGCCTGTGTGTTTGCCCAGAAAAAAATGTAATGCAAATTTAGGAAGTGAGAATTTATAGAAATGTACATTTCTCTTGATTGGAAGGCAGGGTTTATTCCCTCACTCCCTCTCCAGATCACTCACTGGCTGTGACCTTGGAGTAGTCACTTAATCTCTAGGTGTCAGTTGCCTCATTGATAAAATGGCCATACTAATAGTTTACTTCCCTGAAGGCCAGGGATTAAATTAAATAGCTTGTTAAGGTTCTTACAACTAAAACTGTGAATGCTTCTATACAGTCATATACCATAACTGAAAAGTGTGGGATAGGGTCTCAAAAGTTCAGTGTTTCTTTTTCATTTAATGACTTAACTAGGATTAATAGGCCATCTCAGTTTCTCTTCTGGATGGGTGAGGATGGATGGATGTGTGATAGATGAATGAATGGATGGATGGATGGATGGATAAGGATTTAAGTGCTTACCGTGTGCCAGGTTTTGTAATAAGCACTAGCAATAAAAATAGGATAAGCAAGACTAGCCTCTGTCCTCAAGGAGCTTACATTCTGATAGTGGAAGATAGACGGCACATACACTTGAGGGGTGGCCAAGAAGTCACTGGGTTGGTGTATGGAATCACAGAGCAACTCGTTGTTATGCCTATATTCATGGAGGAAGTATCACTGATTTCTTTCTGGGTAACTAAGTTTTTGGGAGTTGTCTTAGGTTCAGAGAGGTTGAAGGATTTTCCAAGGGTCACATATATTTTTTTGAGGGGGGAAGGCAGGGCATTTGGGTTTAAGTGACTTGCCCAAAGTCACACAGCTAGTAAGTGTGTCAAGTATCTGAGGCTGGATTTGAACTCAGATCCTCCTGACTCACTGCGCCACTTAGCTGCCCCAAGGTCACAGCTCTTCCTGACTCAAGTCCTCACACTTTATTTTACCCTTCCCCTTTTGCTTCTTCCAATGGTCATCTTTTTGGCTAGTTTTTTAAAATCTGAGGAAAAAAAGAAAACAACTTAAAGGTTGCAGTTCCCTATTCTAGACCTGCCATTCATGATCCCAGGAATGGGTACCAGTTCTTTTAATATGCACTTAAATCTGAAGATAAACCCTGGTTTTTTTTTTTATTTTTACTTTTGCCATTGTAATACATTGTCATTTATTCATATGCTTAACAAACATTTATTAAATGCCTTTTTTGTGCCGTTGTGATGTGCTAAACTATGGAGTGGTAGGATATGATTTTGTGAAGAAGGTAAGAAATATGTCTTCCTAATTGTGGTTTGCTCATTCAAGGTAGTAGAATAGTGAGGTAAGGGCAAAGTTTGTTGTAGTAATCTACAGTATTTAGCTAACACAGTGTTTGACAACAACCTAGACTATTAGACTTGAAGGTGATCTTAGAATTGAAAGGATCATAGCACTGAGAACTGGAAGGGGTCTTAGAGATCATTAGTCAAATCACCTCATTTTATAAGAGGAGACATTCTCAGAGAAGCCAAGTCACTTGATCAGGGTCACCTCAAGTTAGTGGTAAAGCTAGGCCTGGAAAACTATTTCTTAATTTGTAAAGTCACTGATCTTTCTTCTTCCCTAGTGCTCAATAAATATTTGATTGCTATATAAACAAGCATTCTTTGTACTTGACTAAAGCTGAAACAATGGGTGTATTTTATTCTTGCACTAGGAACTCAGCCAGGGACTATGTGCTAGACTGCCTTTGTGACAAGGGACCCTAAACTGAGAAGTTCATGAGCAACATTTTGTTTCTGAAACCTGTCCCAGGAGGTAATTCGAAGAGAGAAGATTCACAAAATGAGCATATATTTACAAAACATCTCTAATGATAATAGCGTTATATAGTGCTATAAGGTTTGCAGAATGCTTCATGCACACATATAATCTCATTTTATTCTCACAACCTTGTGAGGTGTCATTATTAACCCCATTTTATAGATGAAGAAACTGAGGCTGAGAGATGTTAAGGGATTTGCCCAGGGTCACACAACTAGAAAATCTCTGAGGTAGAATTTGAACTCAGGACTTCCTGACTCCAAGTCCTGTGTTATGTAGTCTATCCTCCACAACCCCAGTTGGCTGCCTCTATCTAATCTCTAATCCAAGAGTGTTCTCTTGTTATGCAACCTCAAGGAGAGAGAACACGGTTGAGCTGAGAAAGAAATACTTTTTTCTAGTCCCATCTGCCCCTCTGACTTGAAATTTGACAAAAGTCATGAATCATTTTAGGGCCTTGTCTGCTTATTTCTAAAATGAAGAGCTTGTACAAGATGATCGATCTCTAAGGTTCCCTTAAACTCCAGAATGTTATGGTTTTATGTTCTACCCCTTTAAAGTTCAGTTTACAGATCTGGCCAATATTATTAGGCTAATGGCAATTACCAGGCAACAGTTCTTTTCTTCATGAAGCCTCTTGGGATCTCTTTTACATACTTCTTATACCCTACCACCCTAGAGCTGACCATTTATTAACTGAGGGTGGGGACTTTCAATATGCAGCCTATGTTGATCATGTAACTGTCCTTTCAGTGGGTCTTCCCCACTGCATGAGTTGGTGTCGGCTTTTTCTTTCTTTCTGGTTCACCAAACCTGCCTTCAGATTTCCCTCCCTCCCTCCTTTCTTTCTTTCTTTCTTCCTTCCTTCCTTCCTTCCTTCCTTCTTTCCTTCCTTCCCTTCTTTGATTTTGGTTTTTCTCTGGGCATATGATTTCATTGGTATCCAGAACCATCCTTCTGAGGAACCATTCCTCTACCAATTCAGAAGTGAATGTTCTACAATTTGCAGTCTTAAAATTCTGCCCAGGGTACTGAATTGTTTGGTAACTTGCCCAGGATCAAATAGTTTATGACAGGTAGGACTTGAACCCACCTCCTCCTGACTTTGACCCCAGCTCATTATTATCCTATTTTCAGATTAAAGATTTATAAATTTGTGGGATGAGCCATCACCTATTTTGAACACTCATAGTAGAAAAATAAAAAGTCAGGAATTGGCGCTTGCAAATATCATGTCTCATCAGCCAAGGCCATCTCCAGAGGTCGTGGATTGGCAAGGATACTTTTTGAAATGTGACTCTCTTGAAATGTATATCTACTTTTGAATTGTTCATACCTTTAGTCATTCTGACATTGAGACCTTTTAATACAGAACATAATTTTTTAATCCAACTCCAGGAGTATAAATAGCAGGGGTATGCTTGGTTCAGAGCTAAGTGATGATAGGTGACTTGATTTCATTAATTTTTCAATGCCATTTAACCTTATTGTTTGAGAAGCTATGGTTTTGAAATAGAAAAGGTAGGGGTAGAAGAGGTAACTTGATGAACATGCCAAGGTGTAATGGAAAAAGCATTGATTTAGAGTTGAGAGGTCAGAGTTTGGATCCTGCTTCTGCCCCTTTCCGTTGTTCCAACTTAATAGATTTTTTTTTTTTTTGCTGTTGAGTCTCTCATACATTTTCCAACTTCACAAATGTGATAAACATTTTGTGTTTGCTTGCTGCATCACTTTGAACAAGTCATTTAAGAATTGGAAAAAATCTCAGAGATTATGACATCCAACTCCCACCTGAAACATTTGTTGTTGTTTTTGTTCAGTCATTTCCGGTTGTGCCTGACTCTTCATGACCCCATTTGTGGTTTTCTTGGCAAAGATACTGGAGTGGTTTGCCATTTCCTTCTCCAGCTCATTTTACAGATGAGGAAGCTGAGGCAGACAGAGTTAAATGATTTTGCCCAGAGTCATACAGCTAATAAGTATCTGAGGCCAGGTTTGAACTTAGGAAGATGAGTCTTTCTGACTCCAGGCCTGGCAATCTATCCACTGTGCTGCCCAGTTGCCCTAACCTGAAACATGAATCCCTGCAATAGCATCTTTAACTAGTGGTCATATTGCTTCAGCTTAAAGACTTCTAGTGCCAGGGAACCCACTACCCCCAGAGTTACTCATTCTATTTTTTGAAAGTTCATTCCATTAGAAATCAGGCCTCCTATTGAACTTAAATCTGCCTTCTTATAATTTTTTTACTCATTGGTCCTACTTCTCTCTAGGGCCATGTAGAGCAATGTTGAGTCCTTCTTTTATGTGACAGTTCCTTCATATGAGTATTTTCTAAACATCTCTAGTTTCCTCAATGGTCTTTGGATAATATGATCTCAAGGCCCATCATCATTCTGGTTGTCTTCTTCTGGACCTGCCCTAGGTTGTGAATGCCCATACCAAAGTGCAGTGTCCAGAAATGGGCATCATACTTCAAATGTGGCCTCACTATGACAGAGTGCAATGGAACTATCATATCTCTTCTGGATTCTATTTTACTATTAATACAATCTAATCGAATTAGGTTTTTTTGAGGATACCATGTTTCACTGTTTACTCATGTTGAGCTGGCAGTCCACTAAAATGCCTATGTCTCTTTCATATGAATTGTTTTGTATTCACTTCTCTAATATCCTATACTTGTGTTGTTGATTTTTTTAACCTAAGTTAAATTTGTCTTTATTAGATTTAATCTTGCTAGAGGCTAATTATTCTAACTTCTTGTAGCTGGATCCTAATTCTCTCTTATTAGCTGTTCTTTCTCACTTTGTGTCATACATAAATTTCAGAAGTTTTCGTCTAAGCTATGGCTAAAAATGTTGATAAGCATAGGGCCAAGGGCCCTGTGGTGGTGTATTAGAGGACTCTATCTAGGTTGACATCAGTCCGTTAATTAACCAAACCTCTGTGTGTTGGGTGAGAAGCCTGAACTAAATTATCTTTAAAGTCTCTTCAAGTTCTAGGATTCCATGTTTGTTTTTTTCAATTACTTTTTTTTTAATGAACACAAATCTGTTTTCTCTCTTCCCCACCCTGCCTCCCCCATTCCCACTGGGAAAGAAAAACAAAAATTTTGTAACAGAAAAAACAAATTCTTTCATGGGCTGTGCCCCAAAATATATGTTTTCTTCTGGACCCTCAGTCCATCCCCTCTCTGCCTGGAATTGGGTAGCATTCTTCATCATTAGTCCTTCATTGATCAGAGGTCTTCAGGCTTTCAAAGTTGTTTGTCTTTTCACTGTTGTTGTTATTGTAGAAATCGTTCTTCTGGTTCTACTCATTTCACTCTTCATTAGTTCATACAAGACTTCCCAGGTTTCTCTGAAACTCTTCCTTTGTCATTTCTTAGGTCATATTAGTATTACATTACATTCATATACCCTGATTGGTTAGGCCATTCCGTAATTGGTGGGTACTTCCTTACATTCCAGTTCTTTGTCACAATAAAAAGATCTGCTATAAGTATTTTTGTACATGTTAGTCCTTTTCTTCCTTCTTTGAGCTCTTTGGGGCAGAATTGTGGGTGTGTGCAGTTTGGTGACTTTTGGGGCATAATTGCAAATTGCCTTCTTCCATATTCTAGTTTGCTGAAGCTGATGGGGGAATGCTGAGATTTGAAAATAGCCAGTAATCATCATCACTCCTTAGTAAACATTCTGAATGATATTTTGGTCTGACAGTATTTTGTCCCTTGCCTTTGATGTAAAGAAGAACATTTCTCTATCAAATAAACAGTGTGTCCTTTGAAAGTTAGAGTTCGATTCCAAAGTGAGGATCATATTCTACCTGACCTACCCACGTGGCAGATTTTACCCTGAAACTTCACCAGCTCATAGATAGTGACATATTTTAAAAAGTGAAAAACAACAAGAAATTATTGTCCGTAAGTCTCTAGTTTTAACCCCTAGGCAAGGTCCCAAGGACAAAAATCAGTCAGCTGCACAGTTGACAATCTATTTAAAATCAGATCCACAGTGTTATGTCATAAATGAAGTTACTTTTGAAGAAAGTAGTGAAATATAATGCCTATACCTGTCATAATATGAACACTCTCTAATTTATGCTTTTTATTCTCTGGGTTCCTTGTCTTCTAAATCACACCTACTTCACCTATTGAATTACTTGAAAACATTCCACCATCTTTTCTATCAAGTGGCATAATTACCTATATCATATCTTTCTGGAAGGTTATATTATGTACCTGTTAAAAATTAGGAAGCCAGTGTGACTGATTATGTTCAAGAAGATACTGAGATAATTCTCGTCTTTTCTTTGGGCTTCATTTTATTAAGGTGATAGACATCTTTAATGATGCAGAGAAATAGCATCTTTGGATCATACCTTGTTCACATCTCTTATTTCCTGAAGTGTTCATTTCTATTTTGAAATATGACTGCGTCAACCTCTGTCTCCCCAGACATCCCTGTCTGAAAAGGCAGCGTATTGTCCTGAATTGCAATTCCTTGACCCTGAATAAATGCCTCACTTTATTTACTGATCACTTGGTTGGTCTGAATTTTTTTCCAGGTATGACAGCAATTTAAATATTATAGACTTGGTATAGCCCTTGATGAGATTTATGATTTTTTATGTAAAACAGTGGTGAATATGTAGAAATTCATGAAGCTTTATTGCCTAATAAACCTGGAAATACCGTGTTATTATTAACATATGGATCAAAATTCTGATGGGAAAGGTTACCACTTGTAGATAAGAAAGCCCTGTTATGAGATTATTTACTATCGACCATTCTTTGAATGAAAATGGGTTCAAAAATGAGTTCCCTTAAAGTTGAAACTTAGAAAGATATGACTTCTTTTAAAACAAAACAAAATGTTATTTTATTTTTCATGCCATAAGGTTATTTAGCTAATGATTATAGTCTTAATAAAAATTCAAGTAAACTCTTACTTGGTTGTAACATTGGCTCATAACATTGGTGTGCATAGGAGAAAGATAAAAGGACTTCACCACCAAGTCAGGTCACTGAATTTAGTCTTGTGTTCACCATACCAGTTATGAGAGCCTTCTTTTTTCTTCAAAATTAAATCCATCTGAAATCAAGCAATGCAAAGACATTTCAAAATCTATTTCAGTAGGCGTTTCCTGGCCCCAGCCTTATTATGGTCTTCCTCCTTCATATTAGGTGAATGATGTTATCACAGTTGAAACTTTTACAACATATCTATATTATTTTGCTATCCAGTCCTGGATAAAATTAACCCAAATGAACGTCATAATAAGACCCAAAAGTATGTTCATATGTCACTTTTCAGATACAAGTCATAATCACCTCTTTATCTCATTTCAGAGATGTTATAGCATCTCTTTTCATCAGTTATATTATCATGTGGTTTCTGTTTATAAACTAGATTGTTGCTGAACCGGATTATTGTACAGATATTTAGATAATCTAGTAGTACTTGCAATACTGAGCCTGAAATCCCCTTTGCTCAACTGTAATTCACCTCTAAATGGATCTTTAAATATAAGTCAATACAAATCGCAAGTGGTCTAAGTAGAGTTTGAAACAGACCCATAGACTCTATGATGTAGCTATGCACTGCCAAATGAATTAAAATCCATTGTTAGAGCCAGCTGTGTAGCATGGTGGATAGAGTGTTAGACTTGGAGTCAGGAAGACCTGAGTTTAAATTCTGTCTGAGCCACAACTCCAAATAATCCCTTCACCTCTATCTGCCTTAGTTTTCTCATCTATAAAATGGGGGTAATATTGGCACCTATCTCCCAGGTGAAGATCAAATGAGATAAAGCATGTAAAGTGCTTCGCAAACCTTAAATCTCTTTATCATGGTAGTTGTTGTTGTTATCATTATTATTACAACTAGTAGAAAAAGCAGTTAGCTAACATTTATATAGCACATTGATTCCTTGTATTACAGAGGAGCATCAAAATTAATGTACAATCTAGAACAATGAAATTTTAAATCTAATTTTGTCATCATATCTGACTATATTTTGACTTTCATCCTTTGTAACTGGGGCTACGTAGCCTTTACTTTTGTTCTACTCATGAGAGAAAGCATGCTGATGTATGACATAGAAAACTCTTAACTTTTATTTCCAATCCTGGCTTTGCTGCTTGCCACCTTAAGATTTGGCGCATCTCATTTAACTTCTTAGGGCCCCTGTGTCCCCATGTGCAAGGCTCTTCTTAGAGTTCTATTTTAAAAGTATAACATCAGGTTTCTATATGGAGAAGCATAATGTGGACAGTTAAACTTTAGGATCATTTTGGGGATTTTTAGTTACCCAATTTTTGGCTATTTTATTTAGTTAAATTGGAGAGCCTTGCCTATACTTTATTGATGGTACTTCATTATTATTAGAGAAAGTACTGTGTACTTCCCAGAGAACCACTGAATTTCACAGTTGCCATTAATTTCTTTCCAGATGTGATTTCAGTAGGTCACCTTTGTTATTTGATCATATTCTAACAGTGCTTTCTCCCTGCCTCCCTAATGCTTTAATTAACAAGGTAGGTATAAATAGCTCTTCTTTCTTTAGTTCTGGCTTTAAGTGCAGAACCCATTGGTATCTGTGTAGAAAGGACTAGTGTCCTAATTGAACAGAGTCTTTTATGACTAAGGTCCTTATTCACCATTAGGGGAAGAGGAAAAATCATTTCCTTCTTGTACCATTGTTAGGAGGTGTTTCTGTATTCTGTCTTTCTCAGATATACATGCTGATCCTATGAACATTCACTTTAGAACATCTCATTTTAGGCAGTGAATTTCAGGTTATATTCGATGGTCATAGAAGACTTTATTTTTCTTAGATTTTCTCATCCTAAAACATAGTGGATGGGACATGGGTAGTCTTTTATTATTCTTTGGCCAAGTCTTGTGTGATAGAGTTGAGCCAAATCAAGGAGACAGTGTGGTCTAGTAGAAAGAGGGCTTTGAGTCAGGAGACCTGTTTATTAATCTTGGCCCTCCCTCCCTTACCTGATTGTTATAGGGATAAAATTAACTAGTATGTTGGGATCTTGCACAGGAAATGTAGAAGTACTACTTAAAAAACACCTGCACCATTTAATTATAGTCTATAGGTCCTGAGTCATATTCCATTGCCAATTAGGATGAGTACCTAATGATCTCTAAGCTGTTAAATTCTCTTGATTTCCATGATAGAACTTATGGTGAAAAAAACTTCTCCTTAGTGTTACTTAATATTGAGGAATAAAGAATCAACTTCACTCTTGAAGCAGGTTTCCCTTATTTTCTTTGGTTTGCTTTTATATTGTTTAACTTTTCTTCCCATTCTTTTGAACACTGTAGGTGCTCAGTAAATGCCTATAGTTTCAATGAGTATTTATTAAATACCTACTGTATGCCAGGCACTGTGCTAAACACTGGGGATGCAAAAAGAGACAAAAAACAGTCACTGCCCTCAAGGAGCCCACATTGTAATGGGGGGAGACAACAAGCAAAGAAATGTGTTCAAACAAGCAATGTACAAGATGTATAAGAAATAATTAACAGGGGGAAGGCACTAGAATTAAGAGGGGTTGGGGAAGGCTGCCTGTAGAAGGCAGGATTTTAGTTGGGACTTATAGGAAGCTGGGAAGTCCAGTCGAATGTAGATTTTTCCCTCATTCTTTTATCTTAGATATGTTTCCATTTTCATCTCTGCTACTTCACTTTCTTTGCTCCTCTAATTATTTTCCATTGACTCTTCCCAGTACCCCTTTCTTATAGTTAAAACAGCGTCACCTACTGCAGATCAAAACTCCTTTTTATTAGTCACCTTATCCTCTACCTCTGTAGGCCAGCACTGCAAGAGGAAGTTATACACTTTGGGTTTTCCTGAGGAGTGTGTATCTTTTCACGTGAAGAATGTGAAAGCCTGGTGGATGGATTGGAAACTGGAGATAGACTGGCAAGGCTTCCTGGCGTGCTAGAGATTTCCTTACATTCTGGGGTTAAAATGAGTCTTTAGCATTAACAAATTGAAAAAAGAGCAGACTGTACTGTGAGAACTTACTCTAAGACAAAAATGGTGATAGCTCCCTTTTATTGTTTCACCCAAACCAGTTAATGCATGGTATAGCATTGTTGGCTGAGGATGGAGAAGGGGAGTGTGTGTGTGTGTGTGTGTGTGTGTGTGAAGAAGAGAGAAAGAGAAGAGATAAGGGGAGGGAGACAGAAAAGGAAGGAGAGACAGAGGGATAAGAGAAGGAAAGGGAAGGAGGGAGAGACAGAGACAGAGAGGAAGAGGAGGAGGAGGAAGAGGAAGGGGAGAGTCAGAGAGAGATTAGAGAGAGAGAGATGAGGGAAGAGGGAGAGAGAGAGAGACATACAGTGGAGGGAAAAAGATGGGAGAGATGAGGAAGGGAGAGAGAAGAGAGGGGAGGAAACAGAGAAGAGAGACAGGGAGAGAGAGAGGGAAAGTGAGAGGGAGAGAGAATTAAATTTCTGAGATAGATTAGTGTCCATGGTCATAAGCTTGTTGTAGGTTTGAAGAGTAATTCAAAACATGAATACGAATTTCTTTTCTTTCTTTCTTTCTTTTTTTAATGGACATTCCCCACCCACCCCCATCTTTCCCCCCGTGGCTCTCTTTCCCTTACCCTTTGGCTCTCATTTCCCGTATCTCCCCTTCCTGCCCACAACCTTAAAAAATAGTTGCACGTAGTCATTTACAAGAAAACATGTTTTCACCTGATGTCCATTAAGACACCATAGGTGAAGGGTTCTTAATTAATGCTTTCCATAAAGACCTAGTAATTGAGGGAATCAACAGTGTTCCATCTGGGTGCTATCAGCCATATAAAGGGAAGAATACTATAGTGTGATAAAGAAAGCTTTCAAACATCTATCAGATGTGTTAAATAGGAAAAAAGAAAAGAAGAGAAAAATAACTCCTTAGTGCCTTTATGAGATCATGATTCTGTAAGCCTTTATTATGGCATGCATAACCACAGACTAGGTTACTAGGAATGGGATGGTAAATAAATTTTGACTTTTCAACTTAATTTCCAGCCACTTTTGAATACTAAATGACCAGCTAAAGTTTCTTTATTTCTGTTTTCTTTTCTTTTTAAATGGACGCTGTGAAATACTGGAATTAGAATTGCTCAATTTCTTGACAATGTATAAAGAATTTTCTTTGAAACAACCATTCAAAGTAGGTAGTAGATGAACAGATGAGGAGAGTAAAGCTCAGAGAAGTTATTTGATTTGTCACAATACTAGTAAGTAGTGGACCCAGGACTTGAACCCAAGTTCTACTGACTTCGATCTAAGTTTAGGACCCTTCCCATTTTGCCATACTAAGGCTGATATAATGTACCAATTGTTAATAAGGGGCTTTAGCATTTCTTTTATTATTTTTTGATAATGGCACCTCATCAGTTTGAAAGTCATCTTCTTTAGCCAACTGCTTCATAAGGTAAACTTTGGGGAAAATGTCCTTTTTTCTTTACAGTTGGGGAAAATAAGGAAAGAACAATAGAGGTTTTGTGTTTCCTTTAGATGCTGTTGTGGTTTCACGGTTTCTGCTGGTTTGGGGTTTGCTTTACATCATTTTGAATTTTAATTATTTGTGTAACCATGTCACAGGAGGCATTCTTATCCCTTTAGGTTGCTTCTACAGGAAACCAAAATTATTTCTCTCCAATAAATTAGCTAAATGTTGCATTTAGGATCACAGGACCTGAGTTCGAATCTCAGCTGTGTCTCTTACTACTACCTTAGCCTTCTGGGCTTCGGTTTCTTTATCTTTAAAAGGGAGGTGCTTGGGGTGAGAGGGGATAAGATGACCTCTGAGGTCCCTTCAGGCTCTAGATCCATAACTCCTGTGAGCTGTTCTCAGATTTCCCTTACCTCTGGTAGTTGGAAGCAAACACCTGTAGCACTAATGGCAAACAAAGGTTCAGGTAATCGATGGTATTGAGAAGCTGTGGGTTTTTGTTGTTGCCGTTGCTACTGTTGTTATTATTTTTAAACTCATTTCCTTACTTTCCCCTCTAGACACGCCATAGACTTTTTTTTTGTGCATGCAGATCCTCTTTAAGACATTATTTAAACTCTGAATTGCAGTGGAATTTTTCAGTAGATCAAGAAAGTCATTAGTATTAATTAAGTGTTGGAATCCTGGAATTTGTTGCATGTAGTAGAGTGGAATGGGAAGCAGATAACCATTAGGCTAAATGGTTTTCTTAAGCCCTACCTTTGATATGCTTAAATAGAATGCCAGGTATGATGGGAACCTTAGAAACATTGTGTTCGAATCTTCTCATTTTACAGATGATGAAACTGAAGTTGGAGGATGTTCTATAACAATTGGTCTCATCCATTCTCTTCCTTTTGGCTCTCTAGTTTCCGTTCTCTCCTTCAAAGCCTTCAATTTTGCATGCCTGAACTTTAGGTACGGGCCATGGAATTTGTCTTTGTGAGTTTATTAAACTTTGGTTTCTTTGACTTTCTAGGTGCATTTATCTATTAGTGTGTGTTCTGAAATAAAAATAATTTTGGGAGTGCTAAAGAGGCCAAAATCTTTGGTATGAATCACCCTTGTTAGAATGATATTTTTGTATTGTTCATTTGACAGCAACTAATACACTGTGGGTTGCCAGCTAAATTTTAATATATAATCAAATACTGACTAATTTGAGTGCTTGAGGTGTTAAAACTCAGTTGAAAGTGGGCAGTCCTTTTTTATTTCTGTATATAGGAAGTCTTTGTAAAACCTGTGAGTCATTTTTCTGACTTGATAAATAGAGTTTAATGAATAGCATATAATCTTGGTTTGATAATTGAGGATGTTGCAGTGGCCAACGGTCATGGATTTGGAACTGAATTCTCAGTGCGGAGGACTGGAGGTACAAGGGATTGGGCTAAATTTATCCTAATCTAATTTAATTGCCTGGAAGTTGTTTTGTTGTTGTTTTCAACAAATTTATACTGTGACTTTTTCTCCTTGATAATTGCCTCTTCCTCCTACAAATGGACTGGTTGGGGGAAATACAGATAATTAAAGGTTCTGACCTTCTGGATTCAGATGAATGAAATTTAAATTTAATAAGCTTGATTATTTTTCATTTCTGAGTGTTATAATGTTGTTTTCCCTCTTCTCTTATAGCAATTGGTGAATATGAAGATCTTAAAGCTGAAAACAAGAAAACAAAAGAGAAGGTTTGTCTTTCATAATGTTTGGTGATTTAAAAATATTCTATATTTTTCACTTCTAATTCTGCTTCTCCATCTTTCCAAAAGGCTGGGTTGCAAAGCTCATTGTTCTATTACCTATTTCAGCTCAGAATGAATGAGGGTAGATTTTTTTTTCCTGCATGTGTTTTTCAAACTGAATGTCAACTACAGGCACCAGATGGTAAAGAATAGCAGACATGTCACACAGTGTGTGCAGTTCTGTGAGATTAACTACATGATGCAAATGTGTAGCATGGCACATGAGCTTGAAGAAATGTGCTTTCTTTCAGTAACTAGATTGTACCTGTTAGAGGTAGGCACTAAGTCCCCAGAGACTTAAGCTTTAGGACTTTGGTCCAAATCCTGGAGGAAATTTTTCTGTACTTTTTCTTTTGATACTTAGAGTAAATGACTCCAGAAGTCTTTTCTGTCTCTGCTTACTCTGAATATAGTAATTGTAAATCTGTAAGTTAAAAAAAATGCTTGGCACAAAATGGAAATTGGAAGCTTTGTGCAAGAGGTTTTTATTATTGGCTTTTATACAGTTGAAAAATAATTTTCTTCTACTTCCCCCCATAAAATTGTCTCCTTGATGATTGTGAGCATGTGTTAACAAATTTTTTTTCTTGAAATAACACAAGATGACAGATTGGAGGGAAGTAATATCTAGAGACCAAAGACAAAGAGAGAAAAATAGAGAGTTTGATTAGAAAGAGATGGAGGAAAGGGAAAAGAGAGGCAGCGGTGATCAAAAAGGCCCCTTGGATATCATTTCTTATCATCCCTCCCAAATTTCTTGAGACTTGAAGGCAAGGACCATATCTTATTTACTTTGTAAATAAGCTTATCATTTCATGGAGAAGGTATGCATTCTTTCTGATGAACAGGTGGATAGCATTTCAAAATTAGACACGATCTCAGCTCTAGAATGGGTGAGTGACTTTGCCAAGGGCACATAATTTAATGTGGTTATATCTGGACTCTATGGTACCTGGGTCGGCGGGGATGGCTAATCACTTCTTCCCTTCCACACAAAATTCAAAGATAAAAACAAAGTTGCTAAATCTGCACCTATGTCATACACTAGCATAATTACCTAATTTTGGAGCTACCTAATTTGTGGACATGAAATGTGTGTGTGTGTGTGTGTGTGTATAGTATATGTATTATGTACACCCATATACATATATTTATACACATATGAATATGATATATAATTATATTATGCACATGTAACTGTGTGTATATGTATGTATGTGTGTATATACATGCATGTGTATATACATATGTGTGTGTATGTATGTCTGTGTGTATACGTACACTTACGTATATGAAAACCCAGCAAAGGAAACTGAGAAGGAGTGGTCAGATTGGTAGAAAGAGAATCAAGAAAGATCAATGTCATAAAAACTCAGGGGAAAGAGAGTATTTAGGAGAAGATGACCAACAGTGTCAGATAATGCAGAGAGGTCAAGAAGGATAAGAAAAGGGCATTAGATTGGGTAATTAAAATTTGATCATTGGTAACTTTGGACAGAAAGCTTTTAATTGAAAGTCCCGAAGCCACATTACATAAGAGGGTTTAGAAGAGAGGATGTAGAGGCACAGAATATAGACTTCCCGCCCCCCCCCCGTTTCCCTGAGAAGAAGAGGAAAGAGGATATAGTAGGAGCAAGTGGGGGCTTTTTAAAGATTGGGGAAGCATGGATGTGTTTGTCAGCCAATGGAAGAAACCTGTAGATGGGGAAAGATTAAATAGACTGAAGATGATAATGGGAGCAATATGCTAGAGAAAACATGAAGGAATAGGAGGAAGGGTGCATGTAGAATGGTTGGCTTTGGGAAGAAGGGGCACTGCTTCATCAGAGGTAGAAGTGTAGGAGGAGATATTTAATGATGATGTCATAGAGATATGAGATGAGGAGAAGAGGGAACTCTTGGCAAATGACCTCAGTTTTTAAAAATGAAGTATTAGGCAAAGTCCTCAGCTTGGAGATGGGTGTACCGTGAGAGGCTTGAGGAGAAATGAGAAGGTTTGGAATATATGTTGTGGTGAGTATGATGGATCAGAGGTGTCTAATTTGCAAGCAGCCACAAGGGCTGTGAGAACCAGATTAAATGTAATTGGGAAATTTTTAATAAAATTAACAAAAATTCAATACAACCAATGCTGCTTGTAGCTGCTGTGGAGGTGTAAGGCCAATAACACCAGCACACAGGAGGGCTGCTAGCACAGGTTCTTTGATCTGCTTTTCTAAGGAAAGCAACTTTAAGTGGTTTACAATCTCATTTTAATTAAACATACATATATCCTTCACTTGAAAAAGTTAGCTCCCAGAATTTCAAAGAAAACACAAACAGAAATTACAAGCAGAAATTATAAACAGAGAAAATAACACGAGTCAACAGACAGGACTTCTAGCTGTCTGACCATTACATACATACATACATAGTTACCAGAGAGAGAAGCACCAACATCTGGGTTTTCAAAGCCGGGGACTCCTTAATGGCTACCCTGAGTCTTTCCTGGCCAAATCACACGAACACTCTTCCAATGAGTGAGCCCCCCCACAAAACGCTAACCTTAGAGTATATATACACTTCTTCAGGGTCCAAGGGCATCACAACCATGTAACTCAAACTCTTGTGACTTAGGCTTTCTTGTGACTTAAGCAGGTCATCAAAGACTCTTGATTCAAACAAAGGCAAGGCTCAATCAAAGGCGCTTGATTCAGCACTAAGTGCTGAAAAGTACTCCAAAAGGAAAAACAGCAAAAGTCCCACTTTGCCTGCCATTACACATAGATAATGTCAGTTTGTGGTTTTGTAAGTAAATATGCAGCCTGCAGGGATTCATTTCTATTTGAGTTCAACACCACCAGGATAGCTGATTGATTAGGAAAGAATAGGATTTTGTTGTCACAGTGAAGTCCCATTTGAGATTAGATAACCTAAATTTGTTGTGGACCCATGGGTCATGACTTCTCCCAGTTGCATTCAGTAGCACGGAATAAGAGTGAAAGAGGCAGATGGTGGAATTAACACAGGACTGGGGTTTGATTAGCAGTAAGACAAGAAGAAAATGCAGGTGTACCTAGCCACATTTTCCTAACACTTGGACAGCTTCCTCTGCTGGGAATCCTACACAAATCTAAATTCCTAGAAAGAAAAGAGGCTAAGAAAGCATTAGAAGAGTTCTTATTCAATAATTGGATTTGATCATTCTTGTCTGCCTGCCCAATGACATAGGGCAAAGGAAAAGGCAACAACGGAGTGGGAAAGCAAGGGGAACTCATTGCGTCAGCAAAAGGAAGGGGCGATGACAGTGTTATAACATTATCATTCCTTACATTTATGTTTTGCCATTTATAAAATAATTCTTTCACGTGTATTTTTTTATTTGATTACAGACTCAAAGAATATTAGAGTTGGGGAGGGCCTCAAAATCCATCTTGTTCATTTTATACCTGACCAAGAATCCCCTCAGCCACAAATCCAATAAATGGTCTTCCAATCTGTGGTTGAAAACTTCCAGTGGAGAGTGAGTTCAGTACCGGTGTGGGGCAGCCAGTTCCTCTCTGGACAGCTCAAATTCTCTGTTCTCTAATTATCAGGAAATTTCAAGCCTGCATTTGCCTCTTTGTACCTTCCATATATTTTCCCTAGTCCTTCCATCTGGAGCAAATTTCACATGAAATACTTGAAAATAGCTGTCACATAATAGTAACAATAGCTAAGATTTCACATCACTTTAAGGTTTGCAAAGCACTTGATATGCATATGTGAATATGTATATATACAATCTCATTTCATCCTCAACAACCCTGGCAAGTGGGTGCTATTATTAATTCCATCTCACATTGAGGCAGGTAAAGTTCAAATTGACTTATCCAAGGTCACTGAACTACCAAGTGTCTGAAACTGAATTTGAACTTAGGTCTTTCTAACTCCAGGTCTAGCATTCTATCCACTATGTCATCTTGCCACTATCTTCAGTTCTTTTAATCAATATTTACATGTCATGATCTTAGGGTCCTTGAGCATTCTAGTAAACTTTTGGAGAATATTCTCTAGCTCATCACTAGCATTCCTAAAATGGGGTGCCTGGAAATGACAGTAGCATTCCAGGTGTGTTCTTACTATAGCAGAGCATATGAGAACCGTCAACTCTTGTAGTCCTGGACACCATATCTCACTTAAGGTAGCCAATGATTGCATTCGTTTTTATTGCCACAGTGTCACTGTTAGCTCTTATTCACTTTGGAATCCATCAGAACCCCCAGATATTTTCTCAGATGAACTGAGGGCCATTCTTTTAGGCAAGGTTTAGACTAGATGGCCTCCTAAGATCCCTTTCAACTCTGAAATTCTGTGCTTGCTGATTAGCCACACTTTCCCGATCTTGTATTTGTAAAGCAGATTTTTTTAACCCAAATAAAAAATTTCACATTTATCCCTACTCAATCTCATCTTATTAAATTTGGCCCAACATCCTAGCCTATTGGGTTCTTGTCACCTAAGATTTTGGGCTATCCCTCCCAGCTTTGTACCATCCAGTCACAGTTCATTGAGGTAAGGGAGGGTAGGTATGAATATCTCTATTATATAGATGAAGAAATTAAGTGTCAAGTTAAGTAAGTTGCAAATCATGGAAGTGGCAGCATGGTATGATAGATAGAGTTTTGAACTTGGAGCCAGCAAGACCTGGGTTCGTATCCCACCTCAGACACCAGCTGCATGACTGTGAGCAGATTGCTTAACCTCCCTTGGCTTCAGTTCTTCAACAGTAAGTCAAATGAGGGTGTTCTGCCACATGGCCTCTGTGGTCCTTTCCAGCTCTTAATCTGTGCTTGTTGATCTAGGATTTGAATCCAGTTCTGACTCTGTTTCCAGTATATTTTGTGAAGGACAAAATTTAGAAGAAAAAAGATAACATGACCATAAGAATGGATAACATTTCTGTGTTGTTTCCTCTTTTCTTATCCTTGTTCATTTGTGGGCCTGGATCTGAGCCTTGGGTAGAGTAAGTGTTTAATAAATATTTGTTGAATAAGTGAATCAAATGAATGGGAATCGATCATAAGTGTTTCCTGAAATCGTGAGCATAGTTTTCCCTTCCTGTTGTACCAAGGGTAGATGCAGTTTGCCTACTCTAGGCACAGATGACCAAAAATACTGACAGAGGGGTGATGGAGGGGATCGAGGTTTTGAATGAGGGAAACAAGCCTGCTGGAGAACCCTAATTTGAGCCTTTTGTCCTTAGAACTTACGTGACACTTAACTGTCAGTCATTCCCTTATATTGCCTCGTACTGATGTCTGTTTATAGTTATGTCCTAGCTACCCAAGTGGACTATAAACCCCTTGAGAACATGGATTGTATCTTCTGCTGCTTCTCTGTCCTCAGTGCCTAACATAGTATCTTGTGTATATTAGGTTCAGTGTCATAGATTTAGAGGTGGAAAGGACCACAGAGATCATCTAGTTCAACACTCACATTCTGCAGAGGAGGTATCCAAAACCATGGAGGTTAATTGCCTAAGGTTCCACAGGTTGTATATCATGACCGGCCTGGATAGTATGTAATGAATAGCCTAGATTCAAATCCAGGTCTTTTGCGTTCAAGTCCACCTCCCTTTCCACTGTACCATGTTGCTCCTACATGAAGATTAAAACCGGCATTTCTTAAATGGTGGGTCTTAACCCCATATGGGGTCTTGAAGAATTTGGTACCAGTAACAGGTTTCTCAACACGCAAGGACCAAAAATTGATTCAAAATCAAATGCATGATGAATCCGAGGTGTTTCTAATAGCCCTTGCCCATGTTACATTGCACAACTTTCCTGCAGTCTTGGTTGTTACCACAAAGCATAGGCACTTGCATTGCACGTGCCCTCAGACCATGCAGCACCAACTAACAAATGGGAAAAGAGGTTGTCAGTGGAAAAAGTTTAAGAAGCCCTGATTTAAACAGAACAGGACCTAGTTATTACAGTGGTGCTTTAAATGAACCACCTGTTCAGAAAACTCTGACTTTAGACGTAAAACATACCATTTTGTTACAGGAGCATATGATTGAACGTGGAATTAATTTACCTCAGACCATTAACTATTTACATATCTCTCTACATGGAGTATAGGTCAGCTTCCATCATATCCATGCACAGTATGTATTATTGATCTGTTTCTGTGCTAGTTCTTCAAAAATAACTATTAACAGAAATGAGAAGAAAGGGTAAGAGACCAGTGTGGTTGATTGGGTGCAACAAAGTGGAGTGGTTTCAAGTTCCCAATGTACTGTTTATTAGGCTCTGTTAAAAGACAAGCCATTTTATTATTATAGATCTTTACCAAAAGGAGGGAGTATATTGCTATGGAAAAAACCATGTAATAAAAGCCTTTTATCCAGAGTAGAAAGAGTAAAAGCAGCTTTAGTTCTAGCAATGGCAAATGGAGAATCTCATTCCCTCTCATCAGAGCAGTTCTCTTATGTCCATGACTGGCTAACCCTTTTGCAATGACCCACAAATACCCCCTATATCAAAGATGTTTAATTTCAATTATCAGGGATAAGGAGGACCAAATAAACTCCCCTTCCCCATCTTTTTTTTTTTACCACATACTTTAATGTGGGGATAATTTTTGTTTTAGAGGAGAAAAAGATCAGATTCCTTTTTGTTTGTCTCTCTTTAGACAAATGAATGAAAAGAGCATTTATTAAAGGTCTACTATGTGCCAGGTACTGTCATAGGTACTGATGATAGAAATGCAAAACTCAGATATTTCCTGCTACCAAGAAACTTGTAATTTTCTTATTTTGTTTTGTTTTTAAATTAACGAACATTTGTTATCTCTTCCTTTTACTCCCACCCTTAACTTAAAAGAAAGAAGAGCAAAACCTTTGTAACAATTATGCCATAGTCAAGCAAGAAAAATTCCTAAATTGTTCATGTCTAAAAATCTTTATCTCATTCTGCATCTTGAATCTATTGTTCTCTGTCAGGAGATAGGTAACATGAGTCATCATTGGTTTTCCCAGTCATGGTTAGTCATTGCATTGATCAGAGATCTTAAGGCTTTCAAAGTAGTGTGTCTTTATGATACTGTTATTGCGTAAATTGCTCCTCTGGTTCTGCTCACTTCACTCTGCATCATTTCATATAGACCTTTCCAGGTTTCTCTGAATTATCTCTATTGTAATTTCTTATGGAATAACAGTTTTCTATTATATTCATATACCATAATTGTTCATCGATTCTCTAACTAATGGGTACACCTGTTTGCCACTATGAAATGAGCTGTTATAAATGTTTTTGTATAAATGGCTCCTCTTCTTGTCTTGATCTCTTTGGAGTATGAGCCTAGAAGAGTACAGTAGGTTAAAGGATGTGCACCATTTGGTGCATTTTGGAGCATAGCACCTCATTGCTTTCCAGCATGGCTAGACCAATTACCAGTTTACAAGCAGCTTACATTCTAATAGTGGGAACTAGCATGTATGGGAGATTTGAAGCTAGGGAAAGGAGTTTCGGTTTGGGAAGTCATAGAGATTTCAAGAGCAGCCATAGCACAATCAGTTGTTATATCCTTTCCGGTAACAATAGTGGTATTGATTTGATTACTGTTCTTAGAGCAATAAGTGGAAATAGGGAGAGGGGTATGTGTATGGTATCAGGGTAGATGGCAAGATGATTGAGCAAACTCTGGTTTCCTAGTAGATCACTCTGTGGCATATGAAGAGGGACTAACTATGTATAGTTGGTTAGGTATTTTTGTCCTTGTCTACCACTCAGCATAATTCACCCATAGGGTGGAGTTTCACAGCTAAGGAATATATGACTGGCAAGAAGTAGTGACCTTTCCATCTCTGGGCCAGGCTCATTTATATTGTATGTCCAGAATATATGTACTGGTGAACTAAAGAGTTAACAGACATCCTTGATAGTGAGTTGGCCTTAGCATCAATTGAAAAAACTACTTGAGCCGATATCCATATCCAGGGGCTCCACTTTAATGCTGAATTTTTTTTTAAATGCCAGAGGAATGAAACTTGTAGATGAGGTGGAGCTATCTTGTCTTAAGTTTGGCCATATTTCTTTTTCACTACTCTTGTCAGGAAGCTATAAAAATGTCAAAAGACCATATGTTCGGTCAGTCAGTGCATATTTAATAAATGCTTATTATGTGCCAGGCACTGTGCTACGTGCTGGGGATATAAAAGCAAAAGACAGTCCCTGCCCTGAAGGAGCTGACATTCTAAAGGGAGAGACAGCAAGCAAATAAATATGTAAAATAAGCTATGTACAGAATAAATAAGAAAATAATTGAAGAATTAAGAGGGAATGGGAAAGGCTTCTGATAGAAGATAGGATTTTAGTTGGGACTTTCTGAAACCAGTAGGCAGATATGAGGGAGAGCGTTTCAGGCATGGGGGGCCAGAGCCAGGAGCCAGGAGATGGAGTAACTTGTTCGTGGAAAAGCAAGGAGGCCAATGTCACCGAATTGAAGAGTACGTTTGGGGGTAAGATTAAGGTATAAGAAGACTGGGAAGTTTCAGTGGGTACATAATTACCTGAGGAAAGGGGATCATTCTTAAAGTAGAATTATTCCTGATGACTGAAGAGCACATATTTTGTCCTCTTCAGTGTTGCTATTCATTTGCTCAGTTTTTGATTATTAGTATATGAATTCTTAACTCTGCCAGAAATTCAATGACCCTGGGTAAGTCACTACTTAATATTATCCAGAGTATATTCTTAATCTCAGACTTAACCACACAATGTTCTTTTAAAGTCACTACTTGTTAGTTCTGTATTCAAAATAGGAAACTCATTTTGACACTTCAGATCAATTATATCATCAGTATGGACACTAGAATAGATCAAAATGTATCAATGTCTTCTTATCCTATGTGATTCTTATCCATGTCTTTCCATAAATCTTCCGTGGGTTCTCCCCAATGGTAGGTTGTTCTGGTTTTTTTTTAATATTTTATGAATACTGGCATGGTTCTTGAGCTATCCATCTGTTATAGCTCCTACCTACTACATGACATCTCCTTTTATGGAGATACATATTCTCAGTGATGTCGAAGAGAGTTGGTGTAAATGACAAGTCATGGTTGGCAGTCAGCAGCAGCCTACTTTCACCACCCACTATATTTGTTTCCATTTCCCTTTGTGTCTCCAGTAGGCTCGATTTTTTTGATATTGTGTCATTTCCATAATTTGTAGGCATATAACATCACTGAGAAGAAGTCAGTGTTAAAAAGGATATGGTGTTTTGTGGTAGCAGACAGTTCTGAATCATTGAAAGTGATGGACAGTTTCACAAATATTGTTTAGACATAGCAACTCCTATGTAATTATCTCTGGGTCATATTTATCTGCCAT
This sequence comes from Trichosurus vulpecula, assembly GCF_011100635.1. NCBI lineage: Eukaryota > Metazoa > Chordata > Mammalia > Diprotodontia > Phalangeridae > Trichosurus > Trichosurus vulpecula. Next base: position 96,337,866 of record NC_050580.1, read on the forward strand.
GCCTGTCTAATGTATTTATATTGATGAATGAAGAGTGAGGTCTACTGAGCTGGGAACTAGCTTCAGATTCAGGAAGATATAGATTCAAGTGCCCTCTTTGACCTACCTCTCTAGATGGCTCTCTAAGGCTATAAATTGCATTTATAATATATAATCTAATCTGCATTGGTAGATATTTTCCTTACCCAGAATTCCTCACATAAGTGAAATCACAAGTCCAAACAAAAAAAAACACAACCTAAAACCCAAACCCTCATTCTATTGGCTGCTCATCCAACTACATGCCATAATCTGTGAGATACACATGCTTCATACACTCAGTTTTTCTTCCTCAGATTGCCAGGCCCACATCTTTTAGTGATCATGGCCCTTAAAGTAGCCCTATGCCATTGATAGGCTTTAACTCCATCCAGGAACAGTAATACCAAGAGAATCTCACCAATCTATTAATCAATCTATTTATAATTTGCTCAGGACAAACTCTAAATATGACTCTAAATATCTCGAGTGAGCAGACATCTCCCTGGGCAATGCCTTGCTTGATGTTGATACTCATGTTATCATTGCCAATTATTTCTGTGACTGAGTCTTTTGTGGACTCTTGTGTGATCCCAACGTAAGCTTGTGAGACACCTTGTCTGAGGAGATCCCCTAGGGGAGCTTTTATTCCCCCAATCAATGCTGTTTTCATAATCAACATGCATTTATACAAGGGGACAATCATATTTGTCTGTCCTTTTCAGTCACTGTGTGACTGTGAGGGTTTACTATAGAAAATCATTTGGGGAAACCAACTTTTTGGTTATCTTTAATTTTTTTCCACTGAGGGTAGCTTTGTTTGGAGCTTTGACCATTTCCCAGATTTCATAAAGATTTTATAGTGATTGCAAACTTAACGTAATCTTTGAAATGTCCACAGAATTAGGAAGGTAAACTATATCCCTGTCATAATATAAAGCTATATATAAAACAATCTCAAGCAACATGGCATAGTAGAAAGAGGGCTGGTCTTAGAGTCAGAGAGATCTGGGTTTGAATCCTGGCACTGAGACTCTTTAGCTTTGTGATCAGAAGCAGGTAACTTGGGCTTTCAGATTCTCAGTTTCCTTATTTGTAAAATGGAGATAATTGTATTGGTATCATCTACCTCAAAGGATTGTTGGTAACGAATTATTATGTATGGATGTTGTAAACAAATATATAATCACATAATAAACTCTAAAGGTAAATGCCAATGATTTTTTAATTAGCTCCTATTTGGGATGATTTGTTGGGCTGTTACACTGTTAACCTGCTACCTGGGAGTTTACCTGAATTTTGTTTTCATCAATAACTTTGAGGTTGAAGTCAGTACACGTTCATTAAGTTTGCAGATGGACCGATTCAGAAAGGCGAGTAAGACCAAAACTTAATTTGAGAAATTGATGTAGCACATAAATTATGACCAGAACATAAGAGTGTAGATCTCCCTTGCCCATAAAAGATTAAGATTGACATCTGTAAAATGGAGTTGGTTCACCAACATATGGTCAAGGGTGGGAGGGGGGTGGGCCAGTGAAAATTATTGTGCTCCACTGTTCTATTTAAAGTCAACAACAACTTTCTTAATTATATTCTTTCCCTTTTGGAAAACAGCGGAAGGACTAAGTAGGCTTCCAACTAAATAAAAGCTTTAATTTATCATTGCTGACATCATTATACTTGTGTTATCCACACATTTCATTGGCCAATTGTGCAGCCACACAATTGAAGACACATTTTAAAGTCTTTGCTCTTGAGCAAGGGGCTGTATCACAATTGATTGAGGTTTGGAGTTAGCTTTTTTTTTCCTATATGGAAGAAAAGAGAAGGAATGTATGTGTGTGTGGGGTGGGGTAGTGCCAAATCCAAACTGGATTGTAAAACCCCCAGATTTGTCACTAAAAGAGAGAGAACATATTCTGATAGTGATTTCCTTAAAAATGGAAAACATTTGTATTTCGTATGAGGTCCTTAGATTTTTGAAGTGAGTCAGTATCTGAATGCTTGGAGTAGAAGTAGTTCTGGTGATATACTGTAACAGCACATCCGTGGTTTCTGTCACCCTGCCAGGAGCCATGAATGAAAATGGAGAGAGGCAGATACTTTCCAAGACTTATGTTTCAAGAAGCTGGCCATATGATACTGTCTGTGCCTTAGTTGAGTTGTGTATTGTTAAACATTGCCTCCTCTTGTATAGTTTTCAGGAGTAAAGGTTCTAAAGTATTTTATTTTAAAGGATTCAATAAAAATCACTTTAAAAAGCAAGATATGCATCTATTGTGCTAAGTGTTCATGCATAATACATCCATATACATGCAATTTCTTTGAGATAGAATAGCAAGTGGTTGTGCCAGGGGGAAAAAAAAGTAATTACTTAGCAGTTTGAAAGTGAAAATGAGTCTCTTATTAACAGCAATCTATCCAGAAACAAAGAACCAGGATCTCTGTTCTGATGACACGTGTTTCCATCTAACACACAATAAATACCTAGAATTTGGAGAATACAGTAATACAGCTTTAGGGTAGTTCCCACTTCTTATTCCTGTTAAAATTGGAGTGAAACAAAGAACTTCAAAAACATTTAGAAAGAGGGAATGGAGATTAGAAAGAATTTCTTGCAAGTTAAAATAGTTTAATTTATTGTATGCTCTGAATATGTTTGTAGGAATTTATAAATTGTGGTTAAAGTCCAGCCTGAGTTGTCCAAATGAAGCAGTACAATAGTAGTTGTTATTAAAAAGTAATTTGAAGCAGCTTATTCCATATTAGGTAAATATGTATAAATTCTCATCATATTCATACTCTGTATATATATGAAAAGTATACATATTAGTATATATAGGCTCTTCTTTTGAGGGAAAATAAATGAAAAAATCTTAGAGTGGGGAGAGGAAAATGGGAAAGTAGTATAACATAGAACATTTTTTTAAAAAAAAAATAAGTACTCCCTTAGATGCCAAATGCAATCAGTTGTTAGTTCTCCATATTGAGATCAGTCAAGAGGCAACAATGGTTACTGAAAAGAACACTGTACTAAGTTTCAGAAGGTCTGGCTCTGCTCGCATAATCAGGGACAAGAACTTAGCTTCCTGGACCTCAGCCTTTTCATCTGTTAAGTTGATAGTAATACTTATATCTACCTATTTCATAAGATTTTTGTAAGGAAGACATATGGTAGACCAGCTCGTGTGTGTGTGTGTGTGTGTGTGTGCGCGTGTGTGTGTGTGTGTGTGTGTGTGAAAAGATTAGAACTTCTGTTATCACAGAATCAAAGCTTAAATTCTAATCTGCTTCACTTACTAGCTATATGTTTTTAGGGAAGGCAGATCACTTCTCTGGGCTAGTTTTTTCATCTATAAAGAAAAGTGTGGAACTAAATGATTATTATGGCCCCACACACACCATTCTTACAATTGTAGTCTTTCTGGATTGTCTTTGGCTACTTCTTGATTCATATGTGTAATAATTGCATGTATATGTATATATGTATACATATGTGTATATTTTTTCAGGTGTATATAGTCTGTTTCATTGTTACACTGTTAATGCAGATCATTCAAAGTTGATCATAATTTAAGATTGTGTAAAGGATCTAGACAAGACATCTTTGGGTGTCACAAATTCATACTACAGAGACCTTCTCTGCAGACCTGCCTGCCAAAACCCAGAAGTTCAGAGTCAGTGTCAGAAGCCAGGTATCTGCCTGGATGAGGTTCAAGGAAGAAATCTGGAAAATAGCCAGGGCCTCCACTATGAAGGGCTTTCAAAACCCACAAGGCCAACCATGGATCAATTTGCCACTTCATAAAGAGCCAAAATAGAGACTATAGAGCAGGCGTAATATTATCCAGGTTGCTTAAACTAGCCAGCAATCATGCTGCTATGTTCCATGTGAGTTGTAAGCAACAGAGAATCATTGGGAATTACAATTAAGCAATGTGGTCCCGAGAACATCTGTTGCTTTTGCAAGGTCTTTGCGGGCAATTCTTACACAAAAAGGGAGCAGTTTATATAAATGGTGCAGCTGGGGTGGGGGTGGGTTCTTTGACTGTGTGGCTTAGCGTAATATAACTGAAGATACAACATTCCACCTAAAAGGCCTATAATATTTTTAATGTTCCTCTTCTTTTCTAGTTGAATGAGAAAGTACAATCTTTTTCAAGACTTACTAAAATAATGTATTAATTGGTCATTCGGACCCCTGCTCAGTGAATAGACATATCCTTTACGTTGGATTTTGTTCCATCTTATGATAAGTAAAGCTACATTTGCTGCACTTGTAAATTTTTTTTTCCTTTCAATATCCATAGCAGATGGTAGATTCTGTGGCTGCCAGTTCTCTCATAATGCAGTTGCAGAAAATAGAAGCCACAGACACATGAAGACCTTTGGTATTACACAGCTGTAGGCTTGTAGACAGCTAGAGAATCTGCTATTCATGAAGGCAGGAATTACATAAAAACTGTGCTTGTAGAGATTGGTCACCTGCTTTTTTTTTGTTGTTTGTTTTGTTTAAAATAAAAAAAAAAAAGGCCGGGCCATTCTGGCCTGGACTCTGCTAGAGCCTTTCTACCTAATCCTTTTGGAAGGAAATTAAGATTTGATCAGTGAGTGGATTTTGGTAATGGAATCTTTAACATCTGGACTGTTGATGTGCCACCATCTGAGACTGGCATTGGCTGAAAGTTACCGGTATTTGACAGTTATTTGGTGGCCTGTGTGAGAAGTGAGCTGGTAGTCTTTGTTTAGGTGTGAATAGAATGCTGTCCCTATTCAATGCTTCTGCTACTATTGGCAGTCTCAGTGGAGGGGACTAAGGGTTTGATTAAAACCGAAAATGAATTTTTGTCTTTGTATCACCAATGTCTAGCAGAGTTCCTGGCATACAGTGGCATATGAATAAAAGCCTTTAATAAATGCTTGTTAATTGAGGGAGTGAGGTGCCTCTTCCTGATGTATGAGTTGATGAGAGAGTCAGCAAGGCATAGTAGATAAAGTGCTGAAATACAAATTGGGAAGACTTGGGTCCAAATCCTATTTTTCATAGCTTTGTGACAATGGGCAAATCACATAATCTTTCAGAGCCTAAGTTTCCTTATTTGTGGAATGGGGATAATAATGCCCATGATATCTATCTCACAGGATTGTTACGTCTCAAATGAGGCAATGCATACAAAGTGCTTTAGAAATTTTAAAGTGTTATATAAATATCAATTATGATGTACCTTGCCAGGGTTTGGGGATCAACCCCAAGACCTGAAAAGAAACTGCTTTGGGGGAACCCATTTATCTGTAATCCTGATTGGTGTTTACTTTTTTTTTTGAAGGGGGGAAGGCAGGAATTGGGGTTAAGTGACTTGGCTAAGGTCACACAGCTAGTAAGTGTGTCAAGTGTCTGAGACTGGATTTGAACTCAGATCCCCTTGACTCCAGGACTGATGCCCTACTCCCTGCACCACCTAGCTGCCTGATTGGTGTTTACTTAGTAATCCAAATGTTCTTTACTCCCTAGCCATCTCCTCCTCAGCTGTCATGTTGCTTCACACATACTCTTATGCCTCTTATCATTCTGAAACCATAATAGTTAACTCTTGTCATTGCTCCTGGAAAGGTATCTCCATCTCCTCCTTTGTGGCTCTACCTACCATTGTTATAACTTTCCAACTTAATATCCCTCCCTGATCACTACTCCTTTATTTGAGTTGTCTTCCCTTATTAAAATGTAAGTTCTGTGAGGGCAGGGCAGGAACTGCCTTCATTTTTGTGTTTGTACCCTTAGCACAGAGTTTGGCCCATGGTAGATGCTTAAAAAACATGTTTTCATTCATTCATTCATCAATCAGCCATTGTATGAGTTTTAGTGGGCCAGCTAAATCATCTGATCCTGGAGGAAACTTCTGAATTCATAGCTTACTGAGACTCTACCTGACCTCCATGACTACATGAGAGAAGTAGAGGATTAGCCAATGCCCATGACAGCCACTGTATTAACAAAAGCTAGTGTTATACAGCCAAAGAGTTCTCTTAAAGAGTGAATATTTTTAGATTGAGTATGTGTCACAGAAATTTTATTGAATAGATAATTATAATAAAATGTCTCTATTTTTGGAAGGTCTTAGAAAAATAGCAGAATACAGTGGTGGAAATACTATTTTAGCAAAATTGTTCGAGCAGATAAGAATAACCATTGCTTTTTAATTTTTCCTCCAGCAAAACTTTTTTTTGGAATCATGTCTGAACATTTTGTTGAGAAGTTGCTCATAAAGTTTGCCTGTGTTTACCTAACCCCTGCCTCAAAACTTGTTACAGTTAGTCTGAAGTCTTTATTTTTAATATCTAGCATTTCTTACTATTATATAATAGGCTTATAATACGTCTTATTGACTTGAATTAAATTAATATCACTATCCTTTTTTTTTCCTTTTCAGTGTGACAAAATTAAACAGGAACGGGATGAAGCTGTTAAGAAACTGGAGGAGTTTCAGAAAAGTACGTAGATGTTTCAGTTTTATTCATGTAGTAAAACATAGCAGATGCCTTAGCATGTGCACTCTCACTATGTGTCACTTTCACAGAAGTACAGGGCTACCTTGCTGATAGTCAAGTCAGTCATCATATCTTTCTATTCTATGTTTACTATCTTCATCTTTATCATCCATATCTATATCATTATTATATAATCTATATCCACATATCTCTATCATCTTTATCAATATCTATATCATCTATATCTGTATCTGTGTGTATATTAAAATCTATATCTTTCTGTATCCATATTTATATCATCTATGTCTATATCTGTATATCTCTATATTTTCTATATCTGTATTTGTGTCTAAATCTATAACTCCATCATCTTTATCCCTAGCCATATCTATATATCTACATCTGTATCCATATATAATCTATGTCATCTATATTTCTATCATCTATATCTATATCCCTGTTCATATCTATAGCTTTACCTTTTCTATCTATAGCTATAATTCTATCTGTTTTGTTTTTCTGAAACAGTAAAAGAGAGATAACTTAATGGTCTTAACCCATGCAGTTGAATGTTCGGTATATGATTTTCTTTTAAGATGTGTACATCTGTTGCTACGTTTTCTTTGGGGGTAGAACGTGACTGAGCCACCTATGGTGAGGTTTTAGATGTGGGGAGGGAAACATTGGTGGGGGCTAGGGAGTGAGTATGTAGCGACCTCAGCTGTCCAACTTCTAAGGCGCTCTCTCTTAGAAGCAGGGCCTACTCTCCAGCCGACTGCAAACCACGCAAAATAATCAGGCTCTTAAATTGTATCCTACCGTGTTTTCTCCTGGTAACTGTTGTAACAAAACATTTTATCTGTGTTAAAAAAAGGCACTAAAATTCAGCATTGTAGTTAAATTTCAATAGGGCTGGGTTATTTTATGGTGCCTAGCAGCAACAAAGACAAGCTGAAGAAAGTGTTGTTGACATCCCATGTCTTTTGAGGCCAGTATACTATGATGGAAGTATCTCTTATTTATGAATGTATGAATTATGGTTGCTTAGGGATTCCTAGTCCCTAAATGCAGTATTAATGGAGCGTTCTCACACTTGTATTGACATTGTGTCATATCTGAAAGAGTTATTATGGTAGCATTGACAGTATCTCTTATAATGTGTTGGAATTATTGATGTTTTGTTGACTTCATGCTATATGCAATGGATATAGTTCAGGTTTTTGTACTTGAATTTATGACTGCTTTGGGGGGGGGAGATGATAGTAGGGACCATGACCCCCAAATTGACTGTTACTTTGACATTTATGCATTTTTTCACCCCAGCTGCCATTTTCATCATTCTTCATTCTTTTCTCCCTCCCCCAATCTGAATAAAGATTCAGCATAAAAATGGATTTTTTTTTCACTGAAATTACCATTTTCTTTGAGGAAACTAGCCTTGATGAAGTTTTTGGTTTCGCGTTTGATATTTGCCACATACTAGATTTGTGAGTTTTAAAGTTTAAAAGAAAGCAATGAAGAGCTAGCTTAATTTAGGTCAAAGACTTGGTAAACCTTACAGTGCTCTGTAGAGGAGTTGTTAAAATGATTATTATAGGTTGAACCTGCCAGTACTTGAATTTTGCTAAGCATAGCTTTTGAGAACCAGGGTCATTGGTATAGTACTTTAGAAAATTATCCGTTGGTATATTTACCTTCACTACGTTTTTCATGGCTGCCATCAGGCAGTATTATGCACATTTTTTGTTTCACTGCCTGTCCCGTTTTCTCCTGTTCAGGCCTGTCTCATCCTATTGGTCACCACAGGTCAAAAGAACACTAAGATGGACCTATGGTAGATGACTAACATCATCATATTCATGAGATCCCTTGGAATTAATTTTAGACTTCTCTTAGGTTGAAACCTGATTCCCTTTGGGCTTGCTGTATGTCTAGAACTAAAATTCATTCTTATTTTTTGGGTACATATTAGTTTTCATAGCTATGCCGTGTTGTGTGATGTTGGGTGAGAATGGTACCATGTGCTATTTAAATATGCACAGTCCTTGCCTGCATCTCATCGACTGAGAGATTTTTCTCAAGAAACATCTCTGATCCATAGTGTTACTTTCCAATGCAAATGCCCTTTTGACTTCTCTTCACAATAAAAACAACAATAGTCTAACTGAGAAAAATTAGTTTAAAGTTTCAGGAGAATAAGAGAATTGTGTCTAACAGATAAACATAATTGTTCTATGATTGGATCTTTGCTGACTGGCAACATTAATGGATATGCTTGTAACTTATTATAACTGGTTAAAATTTATAACTGATTAAACTTATAACTGTTTTAAACTAGTTTGGAAAAAGTAGTAGTTAACGTGTAGGGTAGACCTCTTAACCTAATGCCTATGCAACTGGTTTTTTAAAAATATATTTTGATAGTGATATTTTAGTGCAATTGGTATCTTTGTAATTCTACCTTGTACATTCAAAAACTTTATTCTGAGAACAGATCCATAGGCTTTAACAGACTGCTGAAGGGGTCCATGATACGAAAAAAAATATTAAGAACCCCAGATCTAGGGGGATTTTGTTACTATGTTTCTGTTCTTCTTTTTTCATCTATCATTCCAAATATATAAAAATCTCACGAATGCAATTACAATGCAGTTTGAACTAGGCTTTTCCATACTCACCTGATCAGAAAGTTAAGAGATAGGCTAGGTTTAGTTCTGCTAATTTAGTATGTAACCCAATGAGAAAGTTTCTTGATAAGAGAAGGGTGTTGCTAGAGAAGACCTGTCTCTTCTAAAACACATACTTGTGCCTGATAGAATAGCATTCATAGAATGATGGGTGGGGGCCAGGGGCGGAGAAGGGTGGGAATACCATAAACTTGTGCCATCTAGCTAAGTTTATCAAGTTAAATGACATGGCAGCTTTTTACAAACTGTTTTTGTGCGTATCTACTAGGCCTAAACTTTGCTACCTTAAAATGATCTTCTAACTCTTCCATAAGTAAGAATGTTGTTGAATGAAAAAAGTCAAATTCCAATGAAAAGTGTGGAGTGTTTATGTTTTTGTTATGATACTGGAAATACCAGATTGTGGCAGAAAATGTCAAGTAGTTAAGACTAAAAATTCAAAGTAATATTTGATGTTGTAAAATTGTATAGGTTTCTTTTCTCTTCCCTTCACATTTTTTGAAGAACATACCTTGTAAACATAGTGATAAAATGCCGAGAATATTAGGATTTTAAGGAAATAATAGAGCCTATTATTTAAACTACAATATAAAAGGCAATTATATTGATGAAGAGCTACACGGGCTTTGTGTCTGTGAATAAACTTGGCCTGTACTCAGCTTTTATTTGTTCTTCTGGCATAAACACATATTGTGTGTGATTCCAGTTTAATGGGGACCCGTTTGTATGCCAAGCAGCTGCATTTTAGGCCCTATTGCGTGATTTCATAGCTCTCTGAAAATTGGTTCTATTCAGAACAAGAGATAGAAGGGGAGGAGGGGGGTGGTGAGGAAAGGGGGGGGGGGGCTTCAACACACAATCATTTCTTTTCAATTGGAGCCAGAAAGGTTGATGACAACATGACCATTGTGTTATAATGATAAGACCACTAAGGCATCTGTACCTCTCATCAAGGCTTTCACACAACAGCAGATACAATTTAATTCACTGCTCTGTCAGCAGTGCTGATACCATTATGCCGTCTGTCTCCACAGTTATAATCACTGTCCTCTGAGAAATGCAGTTGAAATGATCTTGAGCAGTCAAAGAAACTCGCAATTACGGCTGCCACTTCCAATGTGTCAGATTGTGTCTTATGCACTTGGTACAATGTTCACTTCCAATCCTGTTTATTTACAATGTCTACCAGTAATTATGCTTAACGTGTCATTTAGTGAGGGTGCCCCTGCCAAGGGGATTGTTGGGTGCTGCTGTACCATTGAGTGGGAGTTTCTCGAAGTCAATGCCATCAGCAGCTTTTAGTCCCTGATGGGATGCAGTAGTAATGTTGATAATGCAAGTATCGTGCTCATCAAGTCATAATTAGATGCCACTCAAATGTGCCACTTGTAATAACAGTGTTGATTCATGTTTTTCTCGGTGACTGCAACTACTAATTAGTTAAGTGGTTTTTGGTTGGCCTGCATTTGCTGCAGATTATTATTACCCCTGAAAAAATGTCAAGGTTAGAGATGTTTCTGGCCACTTAGTGCTGCTTTATGAATTTGAATATTAACATAATAAGAACTTTGGACAGACTTAGGAAGTAATACATTTTTGTATTTAATTTGGAGAGAAATTTTTTCTCCGAGTTTAATCATAATTGTAGGTTAATTAAGCTTAAATGAAGCAAAAGTAATCTCTAGTTGTGTGACGCAAGCCCAGGGCCTTCTGCCTAACTTTGGGAAGCTTCACACATTTGGGTGTTCTGTGATTGGCTGTGAGTGACAAGAGTCAATAAATCCATATGTCTCCAGTTCAGTTTATGACAATGCATTTTATTTAATCCCCAAATGTGGGAAAAGATACAATTTTTCTTCTCTGAACTTAAAAAACACAATGCAAGTTCCAATTACTTTGAGCTTTCAGGTAACAAATTCAATGAACCAACTTAGGAAAATCTCAAAAGGAGTATTTTTAAATTAATGGCAAAGCATTAAAAAATTAAATAGCTCTGTTTTTCTTCTAACCCTACTAGATATAATGCAAGAGTTTCTATTCTCTATATAATTTCATTGACACATAGGATGTAGCTACTTTTTTTCTGGACTTTTTCCCCCAGAGTTTATTTCATTGCTGTAACTTCTATGCAATGAATTCTACAAATTAAGAATATGTAGCAATAGATTTTTTCCTGCTTTGCTTAATGCTACCACATGGTCACTCCAGCATGATATGATCAATGGGTACTTAGGACAAATTGTTTATTTTCCTAGTGTGAATCTTCTCTTAATTTTGATTAACTGATTTTCCCTCTGAATTCATCTATGATATCCTGCCAGGAACTGTGTGTCATGTTTGACACTTCTCTTTAGTTAAGAGAGAGAAAGAGAGACACTTCCTTTATTTAACATAACACTAACAAGTTTTCTGCTTGCTTTCTAAAGGGCAGTATATTTATATATATTAAATATGTGTGTATATTATATGGAAAGTTATAAAGTTAGCCATTTTTTGTTTTCCTGTTCAAATTAAAACATTTGCCAATTTCAGAGAGTTCAAATAGTTTTAACATTTTCTGGTAGTAGTTAAAGGACTAGCTAGTAATAGAATTATGACATTCACAATCATGGGACATGAACTCTTGGAAACAGCTGACTAATTTTTTAATGCTAAAAACTTTTTCTCTTCATTTTTAGTTTCTCACATGGTTATAGAGGAAGTAAATTTTATGCAGAACCATCTGGAAATAGAGAAGACTTGTCGAGAAAGTGCTGAAGCTCTTGCAACAAAGGTGAGAATATTTAAATGGAGGCAATTAGCTTGACCTTTTATTTCCTTTTCTTTTCTTAAAGAATTGCTTTTTTTCCTTCACAACTGCATCTCTGTCTCTGTCACTCTCTCTCTGTATCTCTCTGTGTCTCTGTCTTTCTGTCTGTCTCTCTCTTCCTTTCTCTCTTTCTCTTCCTCTCTCCCTCCCTCCCTTTCCTCCCTTCTTCCCTTCCTTCTTTCCCCTTTCTCTCCTTTCCTCACTCCCTCTCTCTCTCTCCTTCTCTCCCTCTCTTTCCCCCTCTCTTTCTCTCTCCAAATTTCAACTGTTTGATCATGAAAGAAACTTGATATAGTTTAAAAATAGTGAAAATGATGATACAGATGTCTCCCATAAAGACACAAACAACTTTGAACCTTGATTGTAGGAAGGGATGCCTTTGAGTGTGTCAGCCTTTGTTTGCTGATGAAGACATAGAGTTCCATAGCAGTCTGTTGAACATTACTTTCAAATGTGTATGCATTTGGGTTAAATGATGAACAAGTTTAAAATCAACCTGGTGTGACATAAAAGAATAATGAGCATTTCGTGTTTGAATCAAATGAAAAAGTCAGCCAAAGCATTCCATTTCAGGTGATTGTTTATGAAAGCAAACGGAGGACATGCTAAAGGTGACCTCCAGTGCTCTACTGATTGCTTCTAGCTGATGAATTTACCAAGTGTGTAATTTTCTATATTCCATCTCATCAGAAGTACATTATTATTAAAGAATGTTTTTATCTCTGTCTTATGTATTTTGGGTTGGGTAAAATGCATCTGAGCCACTTCATCAGAAAATGGATTACAGCAATTTTCAACCAAATTTCATTAGCAATGCGGGCTGTGTTTCTTTCTTTCTTTTTTTCTCTCCCTCTCCCCCTCCTCCAAAAGTACGTCTTTGGATATGACTGAAATCCTATCAGCAAGAAATCTCTTTAATTTAGATGCATTAGCAATGTATTTCCTGGAGGTATTTACTTAATTGTTTGTATAAGGACACTACATTAGAATTCATAAGATATTTAATGAGAGCCTAACTAAGAAAATTAATCCGTGTATGTAAACTTCTGCTCTTCTGATACTTTGTCAGCAAGGTACTGGCTTTGCTGGCCCATAACTTTAAAAAAAAAGTTAATACCATTCTGTCATGTTACTTTGCCTAACATGACTGGAACCTATTAGTATTAGAATTCCTTCCCTGTTTCCTCTTTTTTGGAACATGGAACATATAGGAGGAAAGATCCATTATAGCAAGTGTTTGCTTGAAAATCACTGGTATCAAAGAATGGAGCAGTTTTTGACTTGATTTTTCCAGATTAACAAATGTGCTAGTTGCAACCATACAATCCAATAAAAAAATACTGTCTCCAGTTAGTAAGAGAAGTAGACTGCAGTGGAGAACAGTCATAGGGATATATAATCTCAGAGTTAGAAGTTTGTCTAGGGCTAACCTTTACCTGTAGTGTGAATCCTTATACCAAATCTTCAACAAATGGTCATCCAGTCTTTGCTGAAGATCTGTGATATGAAACTCACTATACTCAGAGTTTAGAAGTTAGGTTGCCAGCCAGGCCTTAGTCCATTCTGGTTATACCACTAACAGGGTGTGTGACTTTAAACAAATCACTTCATCTCTCTGGCCCTCAGTTTCCCTAGCTATAAATGAAGGGGTTGAACTAGATAATGTGTGAGTCTCCCTTCCAGCTCGAACATTTTATAAGATTTAGCTTACAATCACATAAACTGAAATTGGAAGGAAGTTCAGAAGTCATTTAGTACAGTCTCTCTCTGGAGCATGAATCTCCCTGCAATATCCTTGAGGCATGGTCATCTGACATCTACTTGGATCTTTATTGTTTATGTTATCACCCTTAAAGCAGTCCCTTCTGAAGATAGGGGTACCCTTTATGTTTGTAGATATAACTTAAGTGTGTGCCGAAAAAGGAGCACTTAGCTAAATGAAACTTTTGGTTTCCATACTTTAATATCATTCAACAATTGTAGGTATGTTAACTGGTTAAGAAAATACAGTAACTTATATAGTAAATCCTGTAGTTCTCATTGGGATCTTTTGAAAATTGGACATTTAAAGATGAGTAATGACTACATGTCCTGGTTGAGTTGCCAATTGGATTTTATTGAATACATTTTCTAAATTTCTTAGCAACAAAATACCTTCAAATTGATTCTTAATCTCTCTAGATTATTAACAACAAATTATTGCCAAATGGAACGTTTTATTTCTCTTGTACAATTTGACATTTCACAATGTTCTTAAAAGCAAGCAGGGATCCTTTTGTTGTCGTTGTTCTGCAGTGTATTTGCTAAATTGCCAAATGTAGAACAATTATGTAATTGGTACAGAGTAGGTTAATTTGTCAGTACTATGTTTCTTATTTTGTACTTTACTTAAATTTGGCAAAAAGTTGGCCAGTACCAAAACTGTATACATGGAGACTGTGCTGTAACAGAAAGAACACAGATCTTGAAGCTCAGAAGAAGGAGGTTCTTGTCCTAGACCTCCCACTTACCAGCTGTGTGATCTTGGCCAAGCCACTTCAACTCTCTGAGCTTTGCTTTCTTTATCTGTAAAATGATGATAGTAATATTTTTAGTACCAGGCTCCCTAGGTTGTTGTAAGAAACAAATCATACAAAGTGTGGTAATAATGCTTATGAAAGTGCTTTTTGAAAGTATAGAATTATGTGCATCATGTGATAGAGGATTCTATTATAGTGTAGTGTCATAAAGACTTATTTCTTGAGTGTTATTTGTTAATATAGATGGTTTCAAATGGATAGTAGCCTGTCATTTATGTATATACTACTAAAATTTGCTATGATGATAGTAAAACTAATTAGTCAGAATAATAATTTTCTTGCATTGTTGTAAGGATTGGATGATCTCCAAGGTTTCCATTCCTATGATTTTATAATTCAGATTTCTAATAAAGATCCAGTTAGGCTGAACTTCGGGTCTCCAGTGTGTAAATGGGATGTATTTGTTTTTACATAATATAAAAAGGATGTCTTGAAGGGGGAAAAATGTTAGAGCTATATTAGCAAGGTACTGGTTGAAACATAAATTCTCACAATTAAAATGAATCTCAAAGTCCATTTAATCAAAAGCCATTTCTCAACAAGAGAACATACTTAGGAAGTCCTCATCCAGGCTATGCTTAAAGACTTCTACTGAGATGACCTCTACTGCTAGGAAGTCCTTCCTTACATCAGTCCTTGATTTTCATTAGTGATTTCTACCCATTGAGTCTTATTTTGCCCCCTGAGGCTAAGCTAAACAATCTATTCCTTCCATCTGGCTGCTCTATAAATAAATACTTGACACTAGCTATCAAGTAAGATTCATCTTCATCAGGCTGTACATCCCCATTTCTTTCTGACAGGCCTCTAATGCAGGTTCTCATGTCTTAGCACCATCTTGGTTGCCCTTCTTTACATGCTCACCCACTGGTCAACATCCTTCCTAAAATGTGTCTCCCAGACCCGAATATGAAATGACAAATGTGGTCTTACCAGATCAGAGTGCAGCTTTTGGTTTGCCCTTGAACCGGCAACTTTGTCAATTGAGCTGTTTTGTGAAGAATTGATGGGTTTTCCTGCCACAAGTTCCATAGTCAAGATAGATTTAATACTTGGGCCAGAGGCAGGAACTATTGTCAGGAGGCCACTAACCTTGGGTGAAGCTCTAAATCACTATTGATTAAAGAAATGCAAATTAAAACAACTCTGAGGTACCCCCTTGCAACTATCTGTCTCACTTAAGTCCAACTCGTGTGCATGTCAACACATCATCCTATGATGTCATTGGCCCTCTTTAAAAAAACAAAGGATGAACAGTAATCAGATTGCCTAACATGTACAGAAAAGTAAAATGATGAATGTTGGAGGGGACATGGAAAAATAGGGACACTGATGCATTGTTGGTGGACTTGTGAACTGGTCCAGCCATTTTGGAGAACAATTTGCAACTTGCCCAAAGGGCTATTAAACTGTGTATACCCTTTGACCTAGTAATACTACTACTCTAGGTCTGCATCCCAAAGAAACAAGAAAAGGACCTGCATTTACAAAAATATTTATAGCAGCTCTTTTTGCAGTGGTAAAGAATTGAAAATTGAGGGGATATCCATCAATTGGGGGATGGCTGAAGAAATTAAATGGGATATATAATGGTGATGGAATAATATTGTGCTATAAGAAGTGACATATGGGATGGTTTCAGAAAAGCCTGGGAAGACTTATATGAAAGGAAGCAAAGTGAAGTGAATGGAACCAAGAGAGCATTGTACACAGTAATGGCAATATTGTAATGATAAACAACTGTGAAAGACTTGGTGACTGATCAAAACAATGGTCCAAGACAACTCCAAAGGACCCATTATGAAAAATGCTGTCCATTTTCAGAGAGAGAACTGATGAACTCTGAATGCAAATTGGATCATACTTTTAAAACTTTCTTTGTTTTTCTTGCTTTTTTGCAGTACAGCTAATATGAAAATGTTTCGCACAACTTCACACATACAAGTAGCATCATATTACTTGCCTTCTCGGTGGGTGGAGGAAGGGCAGAAGGGAGAAAGCTGGAACTCTAAATCTAAAGTTGGGATGAACACTAAAAATAAATAATGAAAACAAAAAAACCCGAAAGCTCAGGTAGAATTGGCAGACACTTGACCTATCATCATTTTGTTGGTACCTTAGGAAGCCATTCAGGCCTGAAGTTCAGCCTATTTGGACCTTTTCTGAAAATCTGAATTATAGAACCATAGGAATGTTGGAACTAGATGGAAACCTTGGAGATCATCCAATCCAACTTTTTGACTTTACAGGCAAGAAAATGTTAAGTATCAGATCAATGAACCAATGAACACTTGTTGAGATTCTACTATGGGCCAGGCACTGTGTTAAGTCCTGGAGATGACAACAACCAAAATGAAATAGTCCCTCTTCGAAGGGAGTTCATATTCATTCTATCATGGCAAATACAGATAAGCAAATGCAAAATATACAAAGTAAATGCAAGGTAATTTGGGGATTGTGGATGGAGGTATTAGCTGCTGGGGGAAATTATGAAAGGTTATTTTATAGGAAGTGACAAGCTGAACTTTGAAGAAAACTAGGGTCTTTTAAGAATCACAGGTGAGGAGGAAGTGCATTCCAAGCATGGAGGATGGTCTGGGCAAAGGGATAGAGATGGAAGATGGGTCATTGTATGAAGAAGATCAAGGAGACCAGTTGGGCAAGGTCAGCTTATTCCTTGGAGTCTTTCTTAAATGCTCTGTGCTTTGAGGGGTATTTCTGTATCTGTTTGAAATGACTACCTTCTATGACTTCCCTGACTGTGTCTTTGATCAGCCAGAGGCTCATTGCTCACCCCTCCCTCAGACCTGGTGCCAGATTCAGCTTGCTGCCCGCTCCAAACTGATATTTCTTTACTATGTCAAAGGTGCTGTCTGCGGATAGATAAGTACCTTGATGGAAGAGGAAAAAAATGCTTAGGTAGTTTATTCTGGTTGAAGCAAAATAGATTTTATTTATTTTTTGTTATTCTGAATTTGTCAAATATTAGCAAAACTTCCTGTATACCAAGAGGAACAAAAGGAATATTGCATTTGAATGCCTACACATTTCCACAAAGTTTGCTTTTCTTTTCAAAATTATATAATACATTCAGTACATTGGTTTCAGAACTGTTCTCCATGTCTGTTGCCTTCCAAACATCTTTTTTTCTATTCATTTAAAAAATACTGCAATTCCCTTCCCTTTTCTTCCCTTCCCTTCCCTCTTCCGTTCCCCCTTCCCTTCCCTTCCCTCTTCCCTTCTCTCTTCCCTTCCTTTCCCTCTTCCATTCCCTTCCCTTCACTCTTCCCTTCCCTCCCTTCCTTTTCCCTTCCCTCTTCCCTTCCCTTCCCTTTTCTTCCCTTCCCTTCCTTCTTCCCTTCCCCCTTCCCTTCCCTTCCCTCTTCCCTTCTCCCTTCCCTTCCTTTCCCTCTTCTATTCCCTCCCCTTCCCTCTTCCCTTCCCTCCCTTCCTTTTCCCTTCCCTCCCCTCTCCCTTTCTCTCTCTCTCTCTCTCTCTCTCTCTCTCTCTTTCTCTCTCTCTCTCTTTCTCTCTCTCACCCCCTCTCCCTCTCCCTCTCCCTCGCTCTCTTAAACTCAAGCAATACTTTTTTTAAAAAATTTTATTTATTTTTAGTATTCAGCATTCACTTCCATAAGATTTTGAGTTCCAAATTTTCTCCATGTCCTCCACCCCAAGAGGACATGTAAATTTATATAAGCTCTACATTCATATTGAACTTTTTTTCACATTAGTCATGTTGTAAAGAAGAATTAGAACCAATGGGAGAAACCACAAGAAACAAAAGAAGAAAGAAGAAGAGATAGAGAGAGAGCAAATAATATGCTTCAATCTGCACTCAAACTCCATAGTTCTTTTTGTGGATGTGGATAGCATTTTCCATCATGAGTCTTTTGGCGTTGTCTTGGATCCTTGCATTTAAGCAATAATTCTTAAAAGGGAAGTGAAGAAAGTATAAAAACAAACCCATATTACCCTAAATTTTTGAAGGTAGGACTACAAATTGTGGCCTGAATTTTTCAGTTAATGAAGTAAGAAAAATTCAGGTCATACTGGGACATTCTCCTTTGACATCCAGGAAGGAAAACCAAATTTGTTGATTTATATAAGGGATCATAATATTTTCATCCCATTTAAAATTCATTAAGAAAGAGCAGAAGTCCCTAAGTGTACGTTCTTATAAATTCTATTTCAAGAGAGACAGTTTAGAGGAATTATAGGTCCCACTCGATTTCTCAGAATCTTCCAATACAATTTGGAGATCAGGTGCTGATATGGAGATGGAGTGTTTTTTCTGCTTCCATAAATTATAACTCTAGTGATTCCTTGGGGAGTGTCTGTGGGACAGCCAGAAGATCCCTTGCCAGTCACAGAAGCTCTTACCAACCCATTACACAGAGTCAGCTTCTAGTTGTGCTAGCACAGTGCACTTTCTCATGTCCTTTCTTCCCCAAATCCATCTGGATCCCAGGTTATTGAGGTTGGAATCAGATAGGCAAGAAACGGAGCAAACAGTATTGGGGTCTTTCCCTGAAGAATCTTCTTCCCAAATGGAATTCACAACACAGATTGAAATTCACAAATAGTCCACAATCTCCCAAAGGGCTTCAGTTATGTTCATGATGTGGGGGGAAGGGTTAATACCCAATGTGCCACATATGGTCATAGATGTGAAGCTGAAAGGGACTAGAGAGACCATCTTCTCTAACTCCTTCACTTTCCATAGTAGGAAACCGAAGCCCAAGGAGTTGAAGTGAATTGCCCAAGTAGACATGCCCAAATGATTTGCCACATACGTATTAAGTATCAGATTACTACTGGATTTGAAGCTAGCATTTATATAGTGCTTTAAGGTTTGCAGAGTACTTCACAAATCTTCTCATTTTATCCTCATAACAACTAAAAAGACAAGTTGGGGCCAGGCTGTGAAGGGTTTTAAAAAAGATCAGCTTCCTATCTACTGTAGATATATCTTTCTGCTGTACTATGATACACCACCTCTGCATACTTAGATATGTTTATAAATAAACAGTACACAATAAATATAAATGTAGAATCCTATGCTGTGGGCTTATGGATAGTCCTCCTGTGTAATGGAGGGAAGCAAGTCAGTCAGTCAGTGATCATTTATTATGAACATCACCTGGGGTTTTTTAGTAGATTCCAAGCTCTATATGAGGTAACAACTTGAAAGGGCAGCCAATACACATAATGCAGGACAGCTAGGTAGAACAGTGGAGTCAGGAGGACCTGAGTTCAAATCTGGCCCCAGACATTTACTAGTTATGTGACCCTGGGCACATCTTTTAGTCCTGTGTGCCTCAGTTTTCTCATCTGTAAAAAGAGCTGGAGAAGGAAATGGTGGACCACTCCAGTATATCTGCCAAGAAAACCCCAAATGGGGTCATGGAAAGTCAGAAACGACTGAAAAATGACACAACTAATGTAATGTTATGCGGGATCAAGAGAGATGTAGTGTCCAGGACAATGGAAATGAGAGTCCTCTGTTACTCTGGTGAGTCAGATCACATCTGGAGTCCTGTGTTCAGTTCTGGACACCATGTTCTAAGGAAATCATCAAATTGGAATCTGTCCAGTGGAGGACAACCAAGAGATATAAAAGAAAGTGGTAACCATGCCATTCAAGGATTGGTTTAAGAAACTGGGATGCTTAGCCTACAGAAAAGAAGACTTTGTTGTCTAGGTGTTTGTTGGGCTCTCATATCGAGAAGATATTAGTCTTGCTTTGTTTGACCTCAGCAAATAAAGCAGTGGGTAGAATTTGAAGAGAGGAAAGTTTAGGTTTGATGTAAGGATAAACCTAACAATTAGAGCTATTCAAAGGTAGAATTGATTCCATTGGCCTATAGTACATTTCCTTTCACTGGATATCTTCAAATGAAGCTAGGTAATCAGAATCTCCAAAATTTTAGAGTTTGAAGGAACATTAGTCCAACCAGTATTGGGAAGCACTCCCAGCCCAACCTTGCTCTCTGCTTGAAATCTTCCAATGAGGCAGAACCCACCATTTCTTAAGGTATCATATTGTATTTTGGGACAGCTCTAAAGGTTAGGCATTTTTCCCTTACATCAAGTCTCAGTAACCTCTTTGTACCTTGTGTCCTTTGCTCCTGGTTCTGTCCTCTGTTAGAGGACAGAATGAATCCATTAGTTAGAATGAATCCATTTTACTGCTTGCCTAAGTGGAATGAATGCATTTCCAAAGTTTGTTTCATAAGCCCCTATAATAAAAAAAGCAACAAAAACCCCTTGACGAACCTTTTATGATATTCCCTTATTCTCTATCCTCTGAAATCCTAGCTGTCCTTTGAGGCATAGGTCAGATGACAATTCTGTCATGGAACCTTTTCAGGTTCTTGGCCACAATTGAGCCTTTATTCCTTTGACATCTCATAATACATTATAGCTCTCTTAGGAATTTTATATTAGGTTTGTTTGGGTACGTATCTTATCCTTGCTCCCCCGTTAGATTTTGTACATCTTTGCAGTGATTAACACAGTGCATTCATTACCTATATTACATGTAACTTAATAAAAGTTATGTGAATTGAATTATTTAAGTTTCCTACATTTTGAAATTATAATCTAATTGCATTAGTTGGAGACCCTAGAACACAGGCCATTTGGGAATTTTCTGTCATCTTTTCGTTTTATTTTGTGGAGTGAAAATTATTTATCATAGTCATTGGCTCACTTGTTCTTCCTTGTCAATGTAGAGCTTTACTCTCTTTTATATGAACTCTGAGCACTTTCTGTGGTAAGTTATTGCTGTGATCCATGCACACTTTACATAGAGAAGGCTCAGGAACAGCAGCTTACTTAAATACTAAAATTCACAAGACAAGTCATATTAGGTCAAGAGACATGAATTTGTTCCAAATTTGTCCTGAATTTTTCTATGGCACTAGGTAGCTATGGAAAAAAAAAGATGGGCCTGATGGGATTAGAGAATAGTCTGATAGAGGAATCATATATGATGGTGCCTTTGAGAGCACTGTAAAAATAGGAATGCTCCATAAAAAATAATGCGAATACACAACTACTCCATATGCAGGAATTCTTACTTGTTGACTTTCAAGTAGAGAACTAGTCAGTGTACAATATGAGTTTGCCCTCTGAAAACAGGAAAGTAGGCCTATGTCTCAAGGTGGGTATGGATGTCAACCTTCTTCCCTCCTGTTCAGTTGAGATGATTCTCTCATATGTACCTCTCTTTAGTATCTTTCTGATCTGATCACCTACCCAACACATCAGCATAAAACCTCTCAGGACTTTAAAGCACACATTCTTCTAGACACCTGGATCTTCAGATCCTCAGACAAAGGGAGGTAGGAATTAGCTACTTCAACATCTGAAGTAATAGTTTCTTGGAATTTCTGTAGCATTAGTTGGAAATGTTATATGTTCAGATATAGGGCCATTGGATATATGGTGGCATGAACCTGTAATCTCTGCTGCTGGGGGAGGCTTAGAGTATTGGATTACTTGAGCTCAGGAATTCTAAGCTGTAATAGATTCTGCACTGTCTGGCACCAAAATGGAATGGGAGTGTGGGGGCACCAGGATGGTTAAGGACAGTGATGCAGCTTAGATTGGAAACAACAGGTCAAAGATCTTGTGCTGTTCAATAGAAGGATGGGATCTGTGAGTGGCTTATCTCCTTATCTCATTTGGGTGAGATAAGGAACACCAAGGAAAGAAGGAAGGAAGGAGAGGGAGAAAGGAAAGAAAAAAAAAGGAAGGAAAGAGAAGAATGGGTGGATGGATGTGGGTTGAGCAGTCTCCAAGATTCCTTCCAAATCATATCTGTAATGTTTTATGTGTGTATGTGTATATGTGTGTTTTTCTTTGTATAATAATGACAAATTGTATAATTTCATATTTTTCTATTCATTCATTTGTATGTTGGTATATACATACTTGAATGCATATGTGTATAAACCAATTAGGTAAATACTGATGTTGAAGATCAAATAACATTGAAGTAAAGAACAAACTCAACCAATACCTACATTAGGGGGAAAATCATTTTAATTCGTGTATTAGGATTCCACTTATGCTTCTGTTGCTGAAATTGTTTTAAGTAAGATTCCTTGGTTAAGTCCATGAATAAATTCAAAATGTCCTGAAATTTCCCCAGTTATGTTTGCATTTCATTCTTCCTGTGGTCCACAGCAGGAATGAGGCTTAACCAACATTTTCATGTACTGATGATTGTAATCCAGGTGTGAGCTTTTACTTAAACTAATAAATTATTGTCCTTCACCATGGAAGTATAAACAAAGCCTTTAATTAATGAATTTTCTAATTGTTATTTCCTGCTGTGGATGTTAGCCAACATTTAGTTCTTATGTGAATAATTTATCTGTTCTGTTTTTTTTAAAGCCGAGACTCTTATTTCAATGTTATCGTAACTGTTATACTTGTATTTCATTTTAGTTAAATAAAGAAAATAAGACTTTGAAAAGAATCAGCATGCTCTATATGGCTAAACTGGGACCTGATGTTATAACCGAAGAGATAAATATTGATGATGAAGACTCAGCTACAGAAACAGAGGGAACCTCTGGGACTTGTGACTCTCTACAATGTCAACAGCAAATAAAAGGTAGGATTTGTAACTAAGCTTGTGATCATTGTCTTACTGTCGGTGAGAATAGTACCAGCCATATTCTCCTCATACTTGTACTGCTGAGCTCTGGCTTGGGATTCTGTACTTTGAGATTTGGGGCCTGAAGAATCAATGCATTAGTCATTATTTATTGAGCACTTACTATGGATCCAGTGTTATTGTAGGATCTCTTGGAGATACGAGAGAAACATAAAGCATCATCTCTGCCCTCAGGGTGCTTATAGTATAGTTGAAAAAAACATAATATAACCCAGTTATCTGCATCATTCATCACCGTAGGAATCCATGAATTCATTACTGTAACTACAGGGCAGCTAGGCGTTGAAGTGGATAGAGCCCTGGGTTTGGAATCAGAAAGACTCATATTCATGAGTTCATAGTCCAGCCTCAGACACTGAGTAGCTATGTGACCCTGGGCAAGTCACTTAACCCTGTTTGCTTAAGTTTCTCATCTGTAAAATGAGCCAGAGAAGGAAATGGCAAACCACACCAGTATCTTTGCCAAGGAGACCCCAAATGGGGTCAGGAAGAGTTGGACACGACTAAACAACAACACAACAACTCCTACTACATAGAAGACTCTCCCTGTCTTCCTCCCTCCCTCCCTTATTCTCTCTTTCTTTCCTCTTATCATCTTTCCTCCTTTCCTCCCTGCTTTTTTCCTTACTCCATCTCTCCTTCTCTTCCTTCTTTCCTTCCTTCCATCCAGCCAAACTAGAGTGTAAGTTCCTTAAGGGCAGGGACTAATTTATTTTTGTCTTTATAATCCCTGAGCCACATATGAGCAAGCATGGAATAAAGTAGATCGAAAACTGGCCTTGGAGCCAGGAAGACATGAATTCAAGTCCTGTCTCTGATATATGTATATGTACATATACATATTCAAGTCCTCTCTCTGATATATGTATATACACATATACATATATCAGAGAGAGGACTTGAATTCATATACATATATATATATTTATGTGTATACATATACATGTATGTCTATGTCTATATCGATATCTATGTCTATATCTAATTTGGTGTGTGACCCTGGACAGATGACTTTACCTCTTAGTACTCTTGGAGTTCTCTGAGACTATAAGCTATGGAGAAAGTACCAACCTGTCTTGGTTGTGAGAGTTTCCTATGCCAATGAAATCACAAGGCCAGTCTCTCTCTCCTTAGGGCCTAGCACGATGCCTTACACATAGTAGGTTCTTTAAAAAAAAAAGTTTTATTGATGCTCTTTTCCACAGAGTAGATTCTTAAGTATTTGTTGAATTTCTTTGCTTTGCACTGAATTGAATTCTCTACAAGAACAGGAACTTAAAAAAGGAATAATAACTGGGAAAAATAGAGCAATAGAACCAAATATTTTGAGCTAATTTATTGACATTTCTTGTAACATTTGAGTAAATGAATCAACTTTAAAGATAAAACAGAATCTTTAGCATTTGCTTTTTGTAAAGTATTTTCATTCCAATAAGTGTCAATTTCAAATTTTCACCCATTATGTCCCAATAATAAAAAATATATAAGTGAAGTAAATTAAGAAACAAAACATTCACAATTCTGAAGGGAAAATTACTGGCATTAACCCTTCTATCAACCTAGGTTATATTCTGACTCAGTTCACATAATGTCAGAAGGGCTATAAATTGGCAGTTATTCAGGATTTTTCCTTCAAATCAAACCTTCCAAAGTGTAAACTGCCTGTTGTTTGTTTATACTGTATTGTGACAAGAGCCCATGACCACTAAGAAATAAAAAAGAAATTAGTACAATGCCTTAATTGGTTTTGCTGGAAGCTTTTTTAAAAATATCTACTTTGAAAATGCCAGATGCTTTTTTCATAATATGGGTTTTGTGGAATATAAGGAAACCAAAGACCGGTGCATTTGATATTTTGCAAATACATTGTGTATGAATTTTGGTAACTGTTGCTGTGGTGGGAGTAACCCAGTAAAAGCTCAATAAAATTTGCCCTTGCCTTTTGCTCTTAGATACTGAATCACATTGCATGCAATACATGGGCAAGTATTTTGGGTTCTTTTCACCTGATTATTTTCATTAAAAAATATCTATTTATTTCCTCTTTATTCTATCTTTTTCTCTTTGAAAAATCTAGAGCTTCGTGATCAGATTATTTCTGTTCAGGAAGAAAAGAAGACATTGGCTATTGAACTAGAAAACCTGAGGTCCAAGCTTGTTGAAGTCATTGAGGAAGTATGTATTACAATGATAAAATGGAAACTTTTTTTTAAGGATTTTTAGAAGCAGATAAGAAAAAACAAACCAATCAGCTGTGAAGCCAGTTACTTTTGATATAAGCATTGAGTTCCTTTAACTTTAAATGTTTGTGTCAATGGCCACTGAAACCACTTGCAATTGTGCTTGGTAATATTGAGAGAGGAGTCACTGAATCTTTTGCCTTAGAACTTAAACTTAATCGAGGGATGAGGAAATTTTTTTTTCATTCTAATAGGGTCATTTATGGATAAACAAGACTACATTATAATATTAGAACTGAATAGGACTTTAGAGACCACCTGCCCTAGTCCAGTCCATTCATTTGCAAATTAAGAAACTGAGTCTCCCAGAGGAAAAGTAACTTACTGAAAATTAGATAGCTAGTTAGTAATCCACCCATAGCTAACATTCAGTTCTCCTGGCTACATTTCCAGTGTTCTTTCTAATAGACTGAGAGACTAGATTGTCAAAGGCATTTGGGGAAATTCTTCCTTTTCTTTGAATATCTTTAAACCTAGCACGAATTCCCAAATGAGGAGGGAGGGGTCTAAATGATTCTCAAAGTTTTACAATCCAATGGCCAATTCCATGCGATCATTTTACTGCTTTGTTGTTGGTTCTTTAAAAAAAAAAATGCCAGTATGAATGGGGAAAATGTTGTTATTTTAGATAGAACTCTACAAATGGATATTGAGTAGAGTAAATTATTCATTCAAACCAAACGTAAAATATAGATTTTTTCCATCATAATATTAATAATACCTCCAATACTTCAGAGATCTGAGATTTTCTACCTCTACCACCCCCAATGCCTCCTACCCCCAGTACATAGTCTTAGAGACTATAGCAATTGATAGAGCTTTGTGTCAAACTCCTGGTCCATGCTACATGATCTATCCTGAAGTGCGGCTGTAGATTTCATTTGTATTCATTGTAGGGTCCTTGGTTTTTATTTTTGTATTAAATATTATCAGTGTTTCTCATGCAGAGAACTAGAGCTAAAAAACCAAAAACTTGTTCTGTGACTAGAGCAGTATTTAGAATTTGAAAAGGACAAATTCTTTATAAGACTTCAGTTCTTAATGGGTGCTGTACAAAGACTGTCTCCCTAATGTTTGGTTTTGAGAAGAGCTCTTATAGATGAAGATACATTAATCTATTTGTAGCCATAAATATGTCTTGAATGTAAAACAGAAATCACACAGTACCATATGGTTTCATTTTACACTGTTGGCTGTTATCTCTCCTCTAAAAATCTCACAACTTTTAGGTAAATAAAGTTAAACAAGAAAAAGCTGTTTTGAATTCAGAAGTTCTTGAACAAAGAAAAGTGCTGGAAAAATGCAATAGAGGTATGTATGTTAAGTTTCCCCCACCCAAAAGCTGTGCATAATTACACTTCAGTTGTATCTGTTACATCGCTTCATGCTATTTTCAAGCATTGCCTAGGTATTCTTGCTCTTGTGGAAATGAATTCTCAAATTCTGCTTTGCCATCCTCTTCCTGGAAAGTGAACCAATAGATCATATAGTCTTAAGGAATTTTAAGCAGATCCTTAGAGGTCATCTGGTACAACCCATTCATTTTATACATAGAGAAACTGAGGCCCAGAGAATGAAAAGAACTGCCCAGAATCACATAATCCATTTATGATGAAGCCTAGGGAGTAGAACCTAGGTCTATGGACTCCTCATCCAGTGGGGCAGAGGTTATCTCCTGTCCCTGGAGTTCCCTCACTCCCCCTCCTCTTGCTTTGCTTCCTAGAATCTCAAATTCATTATACTAATATATCACACACTACTTTTCTTCTATTCCTTTTATGTTAAGGATAATTAGATGTGCTTTCTCTTGAGAAACATTTTAAAAACTCACCACCGAAGGATTAGCCCATTCCACACTTGTTCAAGTGTTCTCCATCACAGTGGCCATGCCTACAGTAAATGATTCTGAATTCATCCTTTTTTAAAAACTTAAATACCACTCTCATCTCCATTATAGTAGCTATAGAAAATATACGGTTATCCCTTTCACATTGTGGGGGTTAGGGATGGGGTACCCCTGTGATCTGGAAAATCCATGTAAGATTTTTTGGACCTCCCTTTGTACAAGAGAAGTCTGAATTTTTCTTTTATGGAGTATTTATAGTACCTTAATGTAAAATTTGGGTTAAGTATTTGGACATAGGCTCTGTGTTGTCTGCTGGCCTTTGTGTGTCGTCTGTGCCTTTCACAAAACTCCCCCAAAATTCCCATTTAATTTCTTATGCCAACCTGCAATATGGCAGAACCATGATGGGGAAAGTTGCAATGTGGAAGGGATAACTGTAACTACTTGCTGCCTTGGATATTGCCCATTTTTATGTGAATTCTGGACAGAGCTTTTGTGTCTGTTTGTTCTGCAAAAGTAATTAAAGTAGCGTAGCAGAGGTAGTGTTGTCTTAAGATTTGGGTTCAAATCCCACCTCTGACATTTACTTAGTTGTGTGACCATGGGCAAGAGGTCACTTATCTGTTGAGTCTCAGTATCTTTATCTGAAAATGGGAATATTACTTCCTTATAATAAATACCTTACAATTTCTATAAAGACTAATTTTTTAGCGGGGGTGGGGGAGGACTGGACCTGTAATTTTATCAGTGAAGAGAACTTCGAGGGAGGAAACAGCCTCCACCAATGCAGATCACCAACTCTTTCATAGCTTACAATCTCAGACAGTTGTTGGTGACGCTTAGAGGTTATGTGAATTGCCCAGTCGCACAGGCCATATGTGTCAGAAGCTTGGGTAATATAGTTATTCAAACATTTGCAAACTTTAACGTGATATATCAGTGTCAGCTCTGGCTGCTGTTGCTACTTGTAGCAGTAGTCAGTCAGTCAATTAGCTAAGTATCTAAGTTCCAGGCACAGTGTCAAGTGCCAGAGATAATAAGAAATCAAAAACCAGCCCCTGATTTCAAGGAGCTCGCACTAGCTGGGTTTCCAATGATTAAATTCAGTTTCTATGAGGACTGTAAAGAATCTTTGCCATTAGGTTGCAGATATCCCAGCAACTCATAAAAACATCATTAGCTGTTGATCTGTAGAACCCTTAAGAAGCAAAATACTAGTGTTAAGTGATATTATTCTTTTTATTGGAGGATCATAAGGTCTTAGATTTTGCAGGAGCCTTAGAGTTCATCTGGTCCATCTCATCTTCTTTGCGGCGTGCCACCCTCTCTACCGTTTTATAGATACTGAAAGCTTGAGGCCCAAAGAGATTGTGATATGGCCCTAAGTTTATCATGCCTGATTTCTTCAAGGACCATGCTGAGTTTTTAACAAGCTTACTCTCTGAGCCTTATATTATATTTTTATGATAGTGATACATTTTTTTTAAAAATCATGTTGTTATGAAGGGTTAATAATGCTGACATTAGATTGCTTATAAGTGTACATTAGAGAATGATTTCCTTGAATAAGAATCAGGGGATATCAAAAGGCATTGCATGTCACAGCTCACCTTTTTTTCCTATAGGGTCTTGCCATGAAAAAGAGGCTTTGGCTATAGGCCTTAAAATTGTCTTAGTTTTTGTCTTGTTCATAAACTTTCTTTTTAAAATGTGATGGAAAATCAGTTGACTTTCACTGACCTATAATCCACATCACAAAGTGCCACTTATATTGCTTTACCACCATAAGACTGTTAGGCTTTTGTCCAGGGAGGCAGAGGATTTATAGAGTATGGAGTTTGAAATTCTATGTCATTATGCTGGAAACCAGTCCTTAGCCAGTTAGGACTGAAGTGCATCGACAGAGCAGTGAGTGAAAGCAATTATTAAGAGAGCTCTTTAAAAATATATATATATTTTATTGATATGACTTGCAGGTTAAGATTGAGGCACATTGGCAAAAGAGGATGAGAAAGTGAACAGAGTACCTCCCCTGTAATATGCTTAATGTCTGTCAGTATCATTACTCCTTCCCTTCCATCAGCATTGCATTTTAACAAAATATGACACAATTTAAAAGGTGACAAAGAAATTGGTCTGATGTTTTCCAATGTGCTTTTTTTAATAGTGTCAGTGTAAACCTCTAATGCTGCTTCTTCAGTTTGTGAAGTCCACAGTCCTTCCTTTCCTGTCTAAAACATACCAGCATTCCTGAATCTGTGATCTCATTGATGTGGGTATAACTCCAGTGATGTTGATCACAACCCATCCATTCTTGCCTCTTCCGTGAAACTCTTGTGGCTATCGATGAAGCCATATAGATTGTCCATCATTTATCCCTTGCTCTTGGCTTGGGGCTAGCCCATCTTTTTTTTCCCAGTCATTCATTTCTTTTATGACATCCTTTGGGTCACTTCTGATTCTTTCTTTGTTTGTACTATAACATGCCACATTATTTAAAACTATTTCATGGTATAGCTCAAGAGTCCTTAGAGATCATCTAATCCAGCCCTCTAATTTTTTAAGTAGGGAAACCAAGGATCTGGGAAGCAAAGTCATTTATTTACTCAGAGCCACATCAGTATGTAACACAGATCTTCTTTGTTCTGATCAAATGATCTGCATCTTTGACAAAATAGTAGCTAACATTTTATAGCTTTTCAAGGTTTGCAAAATGCAATATCTTATTTGATTCTCACAACAATCCTGAAAGGGAAGTGCTACCATTATCCCCATTTTACAGATGAGGAAAACTGAAACAAAGGCTAAGTGACTCATCTAGGGTCACGCAACTTGTAAATGTCTGAGGGTGGATTTGAGCTCAGGTCTTCCATATTCCAGGTCCAATGTCCAGGTCACTGCTCCATCTACCTGCCTCTTTAAACACATATATAATAAGCTTCTTAATCATGATCCCATCCTCATCTTTTTAACAGTGTCCATACTAGCAGTGGAAGAGTATGAAGAAATGCAGGTGAACCTTGAACTGGAAAAGGATCTTCGGAAGAAAGCCGAGACATTTGCACAGGAGGTGAGTATGGCTCATGAAAGCAAAACTGGGGCTGGTTTTAAAACAAAACAAAATAAAATCAACAAAGATCTTTGCCAATGACACATCAGTTTGACTTTCTGAGGCAGGGGTAGAACATGGCACATAAAATTCATCGTCCACTAATGCCCCACCATATACCTAAGTATAGGACTTAAAGGCTGGACTGCCCACAGCCAGGTTGTCAGGAAGCTTCAGAGAGCCTTGGGAATTTGAGGCACTCTTCTGTGTAGATGAGGCAGGATGCCAAAGGATCTCTATCCCCATGATTCTTTTCAGTTACTCCACAATGCTATCTTTATGTCAGGCGATTTTTCCACTGGCTTTGGAATGTTGCCATAGTGTGTATCCACTATCCCACTCACTCCCCAGTTGTAATGGTTCTCTTCTTACCCTTAGAGATAAGAGTGTGCTAGCAAGTAGCACTCCGATTGTGTTCCTTTTGTCTGTGTGCTTTTCAATTCACTGATTCATTCATTTCTTCAGCAGACCTTCTGTGTTTGCTTTATTGTTTACCACCAGTTTATCCCATCTGTAGCTTGTTTGTACACAGTTGTTTGCAGGTCGATCTGGTTCATTAGAGTGGGCTTCTTGTGAGCAGGGACTGTCTTTTGCCTTTCTCTGTATCCCCTGCGTTTAGAACAGTGCCTGGGACATAGAAGGTGCCTCATAAATGCTTATTGATTGATTACAGAGTACTATGCTAGGCACTGAGGGAAATAAAAAGATTAAAAAAAAAGTTAAAGGTTTCCATTTGCCTTTAGACAGAATACAGTTTACTAGGGGGAATGAGACAGATGTACAAATAACATAAGTACATGAGAGAAGTGCAGAGAGCTGTGGGAGTTTAGAGCAGGGTATTAACAATAGGTGACAATTTCAAGCTTTGTAAGATACTTTGTATATATTTCCTCACTTGACAAACCAGTGCAAAAACACTACAGTATTTTTTAATTTTCATTTTACATAAGAGGAAACTGAGGCTCAGAAGGGTTAATGAGTAACTTGTCTTTGATCACACATTTAGTAAGTGCTAGAGGTTAGATTCAGATGTATGCCTCTCCCAACAAGCCTCGGTCTTTTCCCACTATACCATATTACTACTACTACTACCACCACTACTACTACTACTACTACTACTAGTACTACTGCTACTACTCCTACTCCTCCTGCTCCTACTCCTCCTCCTCCTGCTCCTACTCCTCCTCCTCCTCCTCCTACTACTACTACCACCACCACTACCACCTGGCATTTATCTATCACTTACTATGTGCCAGGCACTGTGCTAAGTGCTTTATACTTATCATCTCATTCGGTCCTCACAATCCTGAGGTAGGTGCTGTTAAGATCCTTCTTTAATAACAATAATAATAATAATAGCTAACATTTATATAGCACTTACTACATGCCAGGCACTGTGCTACGTACTTTAGAATTATTATCTCACTTGAGATAATAGTACCTCTTAAAAGGGAAAAATCTATTCTAACTGGGGCAGAATGTGAGCTGGGTCTTGAAATATAGATTGGATTTTACCAGGTGGAAAAAGGGGGAAGACAGTTTTCCAGGAAGAGGGAAAAATATGAGCAGAGGACTATAGAGGTAGAAAAACAATGTGACAGGCTTATGGAAGAGGAAGCTCCAATTTGGCTTAGTTGCAGACGTATGTGAGGTAGGAGCAGCATAAAACAAAGATAGAATTGTGGGGCAGACCCAGATTCTAGATGCCTTAAACGGTCCACTGGAAAGAATGCTGCATTTGTAGTCAGAGGTTCTACCTCACACTTTACGTTGAAGATACAGCCGTACTACATACATAGGAACCTCTTCAAAAGGTCATGTACTGCTTCTGTTGCCATTAGGTTTGTGACAAATGCAACTGTAACAAGCAAGGCATAGTTGTGACTTGAGAATTGAGGCTGGCAGAAATGCATTTTGATATCTTGGCAGCACAAATTGGGCAAGTCAGTTAAACTCTTCAGGCCTCAATTTCCTCACCTATAAAATAAAAGAGGTTGGACTAGACAGGGACTCTAAGGATCCTTCTCACTCTCAATCTCTGATCCTGCATTTGAAATAAGAATTAGCAAAGATTTTTTGAAGCTGTGCAAAAGTATATACTTGTGCATAGGGTTTATTCAGCTGGTGTTGCTGTATAGAATGGCTTGAAATGGGGAGAGATCAGTGTCTAATGGTTTCTCCAGGAGCAATTATATTTTCTTAGATAAGAGATAACGAGGAGCTGGATTAAGGAAGTGGCGATGAGCATGGAAATGGGGTAGATGTGGAAAAATTACAATACTTGATACCTGTTTGTTGTAGGAAAGAGATGACTCTCAAAAATGGTGTTAAGATTGGAACATGGAAGAGTAATAATACCCTTAATAGAAAAAGAGAAATTAGGAGGAAATTCAGGTTTGTGTAGAAAGATGATGAGTTCTGGGCGTGTTAGCTTGGAGGGTCTGTATGACTAAGACATAGTTCAAAATTCAGATCTAGAGCTTGGTAGAAAGGTTAGAACTAGAGTTAGATTTGAGAGTCATCTGCTGAATTGACAGTAGAAATTAGAGAGGTGTATTGACTCACCAAGGGAGAGATTAGAGAGAAAAAGGAAAGGTCAAAGTCAGCCGACTAGGAAAATCCAACATTTACAGCAGCTTTTTTGTATTTTGGACCCTTTTGACAACATGGTGAAGCTTATGGACCCCTCTTCAGAATATAAAAGACATAGAATTATAGAAGAAACCAGTTCTATTAAAATAGTTATCAAAATATGTTTTAAAAATCTAAGGTTACAGACCCCAGGTTAACAACTCCTGCTTAGGGGTTAGGAGGAAGAAAAATAAGAAGAAGAGAGAAAAGAAGCCATTATAAAGCAGGTGGAAGACTAGGATGGGCAGTTAAAATGTTTGAATACTGTGGCACTTAGTCCTGTTGACCTTTTGAAATGATAGATACTGTAACTGGAACTGTTTAAGTGACTCAAATAAGGTTTATTTACATGTAGTCTCCTGAATCTGTGTATCATGCTGTGGAACTTAAGGAAGCTATTTAAAGGATAACAGTGCAAGGAGCATCTTCTTTAGAAAATCTAATGACTTCTTTTCAGTCTTCATCCTTGACCTCTGAGCAATGTTTGACATTGTTCACTGCCCTCCCCTCCTGAGCGCTCACTCCTCTATGAATTTTCCTCATGCTGCTTTCTGTCTTAGAGCATTTTCTTTGTCTCCTTTGCTGGATCATCATCTCTCACATTCCCTAGCCATGTGCTAGTATATACCCAAAGGTTCTGTCCTGCTGGTTCTTGTTCCTTTCTCTGTCTTCATTTGGTGACTTCATCACCTCTCAAGGGTTTAATAATCATTTCAATGCATGTCTCCAAGATATCCATCTCTCTTCTGAGTTCAGAGCCACTTTTCAGACTCGACAATTTATTAGTCATTTCAAATTCAGCATGTCCAAAAGAAAACTAAATATCTTTCCCTGTAAAACTCACTCTTCTTCTGCACTTCCTTATTTATGTCTAGGTCACTACCATCTTTCCAGTCACATGAATTCCAGTCAGTATCATCTCTTGTTCCTCATTCTACCTCACCACACATGGTTAATCAGTTGTGCAGAATCATTTTGTTTCTTTCTCCACAATAATCCACCTCTTTGTGTCTGAGTAATGGAGAGTCCAACAGTAACTTTGCTGTCATCACTAGGAAGTATCAGTGGAAGCTGGGATTGTTGTGATGGTGATAAATGGGATTAGCATGTGCGTAGAAACAAGCAGATGTTAATAATAAATCCAGAGAAATGGAAAAAAAAAGACTCCACCTCTTTCTACTCACCCAGCCACCACCTCAGTTTCGACTCTCATCACCTCTGGCCTGGACTATTCCAATAGCTTTCTAATAGTTTTCCCTGCCTTTTTCCTTCCCTTTGTCTGGACCATCCTCCACACTGCAGTCAAAGTGACTTTCCTAAAGTACATGTCTGACCATGTCAGCTCCATTATTCAATGTCAATGGTTTCTCATTACCTCTAGGATCAAATATATACTCCTGTGTTTGACATTTAAAGCCTTTCAGGAACTGGCCCTAATCTATCTTTTTAGTCTTCTTATAAATTACTTTCCCCCATTAGACTGTGAGCTCCTTGAGAGCAGAGACGGGGGTTTTTGTTTGTTGATTTTGCTTTTTGTCTTTTTTTGTATACCTACATTCAGCACAGTCAGTACCTGGCTCGTAGTAGAGGCTGAATAAATGCTTGTTGACTTCATGCCCTCTTTAGTTTGGCCAAACTGTCCTTTTTTCCGTTTTTCATATATTATACTCTTGCTTGCCTTCATGATCTGTATAGATTGTTCAGCTTCCCCCTCCTCCCACCTCATTTTCCTCTGCTTCTTAGACTCTCTAGCTTTCTCCAAGATTTAGCGCAAGCATCACTTTTTATATAAAACACTTCCTGAACCCCATCTCTTCCCAACCACTAATGTCTTTCCCACAAAATCACCTGCTATTTATTTTTAATAGACCCACATTTTCACATGTTGTTTCCCTCTAGAATATAAACTCCTTGAGAGCAAGGACTAACTCACTTTAGACTTTATATCCCTTGTGCTTAGCATTTGGTTGGCATTTAATTCTTGTGGATTGATTGATTGAAGGGAAAGAAAGAAAGCCCTGATTGAAAAGGAGGAGTAGAAGGAAGCCAAAGAATCAGGGTTGTAAGGACGACATTTGAAAATCAGTTTCTGGTTTGGTGAAATAGCTTATCCAAGCTTAAATGTCATTATCCTGCCATTGTGCTTTGGGAAAGGTTTAATCGAAGATGATCTGCCTCAAAGCATTATGATTCATTTCTTTCAGAAACTCTAATGAAAGGCAAGTAAATATTGTCATTTTATTACTGTGGAGGGAAAAAGGAACCAAAGTGTGTCAGAGCCCTCTGGGGGAAAAAGCTGTAGAAGTATGAATAATGGACATAAATAAGCAATGGGGTGGTGAGGGATGGGGGGAAGGAGATAGCAACATGAATATAGCTGCATTGCTAAAGTGAAAAGGTTGGCTGATTTTGACTTGAATGCCAGGGCCATATTTTGAGAGACATTTTAAGTTTCCCATCCATTTTTTATTAGAACTGTTAGAATACAAAGATTCTTGGGGAAGACCTTGAAGGCCCTGGTAGTAGTGGAGAGGAGAGATGGAAGAAGCAAGATTCCACAAAGAATAAGGAAAATGAATTAGCTACTCTTCCATGCATGTAGCAAGTCTGTAATAAATATTTATTGGTGGTGATAACAACATTGGCATGTTAACCCCAATGAGAGAGCAAAATGGAAATGTGAGATGGGGATGGGAGAACAGGAGCAGAGGCATTTAATAGTACCAGTAATAGGGATACTTGCATTAATGCTGAACATTAAAAAACAAAAAAAAACCCCAAGATATCATCTTAAACATTTTTATGAATCTAGGGCAAATATGCTTTATTGTGATAGTGAATCTTTTTCTCTTTTTTAAAGATAAAATCAGATTGAAAACAGCATAAGGGGAAAAAATAAACAAGAAATGGTGAAATCGTACTAGAAAATATGAGACTCAGAACACTTAACGCAACTCCTAACTCGGCTGTTTCTTTTGGACTGTATTAAGATTTGAAAATTTGTGCCTTGATTTTTCAATATATCTTTCCAGCTTTTTGTTGGAAGATACCTTTATCACTTATTGATTATATGGTCCATGTGCTAGCTAATATAACTTAAAATGAACAAATATTTATGAAGTAAAACAATACCTGCCCATAAGAAGTTTAAAATCTAGCTGGGAAAAACAACATACAGATATATAGGTAGGAAATAGTAATAATATAATAATAATTCAAACTAGCACTTCTGTAGAACCTCAAAGTTTGCAGAGTGCTTTATAAATATTAGCTCATTTGATCCTCACAACAACCTGGGAAATAGATATTATTATTATTCCCCACTTTACAGATGAGGAAGCTGAAGCACAATGAAGTTAAGTGACTTGACCAGGGTTGGACAGCTAGTAAGTGGATGAGACTAGATTTGAACTTGGGTCTTTCTGACTCTGGGTCCAGTGCTCTATACCAGTGCTTCTAGGTGGGGAAGGCACTAGCAGTTGGGAGAGAATCAAGAAAACTCCCTATAGAAGTGGAGCCTGGAAGAAAACTAGGAATTCTGAGAGATGAATATAAGGAGGGAGGAATGAATTCCAGGCCATGCATGCCTCATTTTGCATATGTGTTTGTAATAATAATGTTGACATTAATAGCAGTCCTTTATATTTGTATAGATTTGTATAAATTTGCTTTATTACTGACAAAGCCCTTTTGCATGCATTACCTCCTTTGATCCTAATGATTACCTTGAGAGGTCGTTTGGGCAGGAGGTATTATTATCCTCATTGTACAGAGAAGGAAACTTAAACTCAGAGAAATTACCAGAGGTCACACAATTACTAATACCGCAAGGGATTATGTTGTCTGCGGCATATACCTCTAAGTTTTTGATCGTCCATTTCCTCCTTCCTGTAGTCCCCTTTCCTCTCTTAAAATTTGCCCTGTTATTCCCTGTCCAAGTTAAGTCCCAAACCTTTCTCTCTCCTAGCCCACACAGATCTCTTTCTCATGACAGGTCCCCTAATGTCCACTGTTTGTCCCACTCACCTGACATTTAGTCATATGGCAAACTTTGTAGTGTACAGGTGTTTGTAAAGGATCTGCTCTGGGTAAAGCTCCCTGCTGGCACTAGGCTTATGAAGACTGAAATGAACCATAGTCTCTACCTTCAGGATGTTTCCATCTTAATGGGGCATATACAAACAAGAAAACAGATTAAGTTTGATGTGTATGTTTTATTTCCCCTACTAGTTTCTAATGGAAATAGGACTATATAGTGTATATATTTATATAAATATTTCTTGACAGCCTCCTATGGGACAAACAATGTTAGGTATTGTGGGGGTACCCAGTGAAGTATCTGGAACTGAAGGCTGATGAGGAAGAGTAGCATGAGATGATTTAACAGACTACATCAGTACCTGGACAGAGATAATTCTGCTTCTTGACTTTTGAATCTTAAGAGAGTGGTTTTGCTCACTTGACTCCGAGTCAGCCCTTCATAATTTAAATTATTTGTCAACAGACTTCTTTAGGTCTGGTCCTTACATAGATCTGGTTATATTCTTCTGCTCAAAACCTTTTAGTAACTCCCTGCTGCCTCCTGAGTTAAGTTCCTTAGCATGATATTCAAGACCTACTATGATCTGATATCACTTACTCTAACTCTTATCACATCCTTCCCTTCTCCATATTCTGTGCTCCAGCCAAGGTGTCCCCTGTCATCTCCCTTCCCTCACCATACTTTTCTGCCTCCCTGAATTTTGCTCAAGCGGTTCCCTGTGCCTGCATCCCATTGTCCCACTTCATCTCTCAAAGTTCCTCTCCATTGCCATCTCCTTCAGGGGCACATCCCTCACCCTTCCAGGGAGCAACCCTCCCTGCAGTCTCAGGTAGCTTTTTTCTTGTGTCTCCATAATGCATTTCCCATATGTTGCTGTTTCTTGTAGTTTCTTGTGTGTGCATCCTATTCTTTCCCTTCTGCTCAGCTATAGCAGCTAACATTTATATAGTGCTTGAAGTCTGCGAAGAACTGTGCCTATGTTAACTCATTTGGTCTTCACAACAATCCTATGAAATAGGTGCTATTACTGTCCCCATTTTACACATAAGGAAACTGAGGAACTAAAAGTTTAAGTGATTTGCCTAGGGTTTCATTGCTAGTAAGTTTCTGAAATAAGATGTGAACTCAGGTCTTCCTTACTCTAGTCTTGTGCTCCATCTGCTGAGCTGCCTAGCTGCCTCAAAGGTAGATCTAACTAGAATGTAAACTCAATGAGGTCAGGAACTAGGTCTTAACCCTGTGTATAGAAGCCACTTGATAAATTTTGTTGAATTGCAATTGAACTTAATCCCAGTGGATCCATTAGAGAAAGTCAATAAACATATATTAAGTACCTCCTGTGTGGTGGATCTTAGGGTACAAAGAAAGTCAAAAGACAGTCCCCACCCTCAAGGAGCTTACAATCTAAAAGGAGAAGTCAGTACTCCAAAGCTTCTTACTCAGTCATTCAGCTACAAATACTGGTCTTTGAGATTTCTTCTCCACTACTCAGTCAAAAAGTATTTACTGAATACCTACTACTTACAAAACGCCATGATTGGGACCATGAGATATCACCAAAAGAAGCCTTGGGACAGGCTCCCTGTGCTCCCAGAGGCCACTATAATTGTATAATAATAATAATGCTAATAACTAACACTTACATAGTGCTTAATATGTGCCAGGCACTGTGCTAAGTGCTTTACAGTTTTATGGCATTTAGTTCTCACAATAGCCCTAGGAGGTAGGTACCACTGTTATCTCCATTTTACAGATGAGGAAACTGAGGCAAACAGGGATTAAGTCACTTGTCCAGGGTCACACAGCTAATAAGTGTCAGAGGCAGAATTTGAACTCAAGGCATGTTGACTCCAGGTCTGGCGCTCTATCTCTTGCTTTTTAATCCAGACCTCTCATTTTCATGGATGAGGAAACTGATGCCCAGAAAAGACAAATTGCTTGTCTAAGGTGGCACAAGTGACAGGGCCAGGGTTCAACTTCAGGTCTGACCTGAAATTCAGCACTCTGTCCATTATACTGCTCTGATGCTCATGGCATATGCTTAGTGCCAATAAATAACACAGGCAGTGAGTCCTATAGGAAATCAAGTGTCCTAAGGCTTTAAATGCACACATTTTACAAAATAATGCTGGATGACAGGCTATGCCAGGCTTCCCTGCAGCTGATGTTGCTGTTTGTGAATGCCAAGCTCTGAAAATTAATCAGGGTGCAAATAATAGTGTTCTGTCATTTTTTCTGCATGAAAAAAGTATCGTAGTTGAGTGTATTCTACACATGAGAGACTGACAGGTGGGAAGCACATGCTTCCAAAGAGCCGATCGGCAGCATTCATGTTGTTCCTGCCTCTAGTTCCTACAGATGGTGGAATTGATATGTTTTGTTTTCCAAGCAAAGCGAAATCATTATTGCCTGTCCCTGTCCCTGATTCACTTAAGAATCATTAATTAAGTGCTGCTATGTATCTTGATACTTAGGGCCAGGTCAAATACAGATGAAGAGTGCATGGCCCCTGTCCTCAAGGAGCTTGCACCCTGTGTCATTCTACAAATGTTTATTGGATGTGTGCTGTTTGCAAGGTTCTGTGCCACCTGCTGGTTTGTGTTCCCCTGGTAGTGAATTTAGTGCTAATAGATTATTCTCATGCCCTGTCCTTGAAAGGGAAAGGTGGAAGGAGGAAAGTGGCCTCAAAAGGTGATTACATTTTAGGATCATGTCTATTTGGAGGATTATGGTAAATCTTTGCCCTTCTTGGAAAAAAGTAAGAGTTTATCTAGTTGTGATTATGGGACATGTGGCCTTTATATCTTTTTTTAAAGTAATGTACAGTTGAAGTGATGTAGAGATGAAGACTGGAATACTGATCCGGAAAAATCAGCCTAATTTCAGAGTTTGAAAAATCTGACCCTGGGGTCACCCTCCTGTTTACATGTATAGGGTGAAAAAAATTAGTTAAGTAAAAAAGAAAAAATCAGTTTCACTCTTGCTAACTACTGTTGTAATCTCTGTGGGAGGAAACACAAAGTGGGCCCCTGAAAATTGTCTAGGATATTTTTGGTATGTATTTATACAGCTGCGTTAAATGCTGTCTTTTTTTTTTCTTCCAGCATCTTAGCTCAGCTAAAGAGCCTTTAAGATGTATTCCTTT
This sequence comes from Trichosurus vulpecula, assembly GCF_011100635.1. Taxonomy (NCBI): domain Eukaryota; kingdom Metazoa; phylum Chordata; class Mammalia; order Diprotodontia; family Phalangeridae; genus Trichosurus; species Trichosurus vulpecula. The sequence goes on from NC_050580.1 coordinate 96,378,153, forward strand.
ACCTACCCTGGAAATGAAAATTCAATGGGGCTTTCTTTTTCTTTTCATCAAGTTGCACTTGGAGATCTAAGTGGAACAGTTTGTCTATTTCTTTGTTATTAACTTTTGCAGATGTTCATTGAACAAAACAAGCTTAAGAGACAAAGCCACCTTCTGCTGCAGAGCTCGGCCCCTGACCAGCAGCTTTTGAAAACCTTAGAGGAAAATGCAAAACTCACCCAGATCTTAGAAGAAGAGAGAATTCAACATCAACAAAAGGTAAAGCTAGATTTTCTTTCAGAAGACTTAAAAAACCATTTTTTTCTTTTAAATTTAAACACAGTTAGCTAGTTATTGATTATTTGTTCTAACTAAGGGGTCAGTGCAGAATGGATGAATGAAGTCTACGTACATAATTCTACACTTTGCGTTATTCATTGGTTTCTGTCTTCTTGCAGCCAGACTTGACCAAAAAAAAATTACCAAATTGAACTAAAGGACGCACTGTATTTAAAGTTCGAATGAATGGTAAAAGATAGGAAGGAGCAAGGGAAGGAAGCAGAATTTGTAAGGGGAATGGATAATACAGAAACTGGATAATTGAGAGTTGATTGTATGTCTTAGGTTTTGAAGTAAAGTGAACAGTATTCTCAAATTTTATCTTTAGGAATACTGACGCTTTATTCCCTAACTTTCACAGAGAGGAAAAGAGACCCATGGGAGTAGTAATTGCTTGCTTATAGAAAGGCTAGTTTTGTCAACTAGCCCAAATTGTATACATTTGAAGAGTTGGTGAGTGGTTCTTTCAGTGTGCCATTCAAGCCAACATAGCCTACCCATGGGGAAACTGGAGGCTTCAAGAAGAAAAGGACAGTCATTGTAGTAGCTAGAGGGAGAGGAAGTGGGAGAAGAGAGAGGGAAAGAGGTGGAATGAGGACTTTAAAATTAAAATATCTACTTTAGAAAAATTACATCAACACTGGCAGCACTTAATATGTTTGGGGGTGGAGCTGGGGGTGGAGAGAGGAAAGGGTTTATAAGATGCTATTTGTTAATGCTCACACGTCCCCTCTGTTGAATAACAATTGCAGTTTCTTTTTGTGTGTGCTAATATTTTTACAAAATAACCATGGAAGGGTTAGGGTGGAGGGACAGAGTTAACTTAATCTACTTAGGTGCCATTGTGTATGAATTATTTGAGATAAAGTGAAATAATTACATTGATTGATGTACGATTAACATTAGAATTTTTTCCATCTTTAAAAATATTTTAATGTGTATCTTTAATGATATCTTTTGTTTTTCTATTGCCCATATTTTCTCTTTGTATTTCTTCCCCTCTACTCTACCAGGGAGCATCCCATATAGCAAAGAATTTAAAAAAGAAAAAGAATTTCAGCAAAATCAATCAGTACATCAGAAATAAACATTATATGCACTATGTCACACCCGTGGAGCCCCTACTTCTGCAAAGGATCGGGGGAAAGGAGTGTCTTTTTTACATCTCTTCCTTATTCGTTAAAATTTTTCACTATTTAGTTTTGGTTATTTTGTAGTTGTTCTTTGAATTTCAATTTACCTTGCAAGAGACATTATGTCTGTTGTTTTCCTGGTTCTATTTAGTTCATGTTTCATAAATTCATATAAGTTTCTAAGAGTTCTCTGTATTTATCCCTTAATGTTTTCTTTAAAGAACATTAATATTCCGTCATATTCACGTACCACAACTTGTTTAGCCATTCTCTAATCAATGGGCATATGTTTTCTTTCCAATTCCTTGTTAACCCAAAAAGTGCCGCTATAAACATTTTGGTATATTTGGATCCTCTCTCTTTTTTATTATCTACGACTTTATATGTGTGTATGTCAATATGCAAGATTTCCTTTTGAGGTAGCTGCTTGATTTACATGATATGTCATTAAATTTGCAAGATCAAGACACATCTTTCATTCTTCATCATGAAACCACATTTGTTTAATTACACTGAATATTAAGTATCACTCTGATGAACAGTCCATTTTTCCAAGTTTAGCCTTTATTATAAACCATAGTTTTTCAGTTTGGTTTTAATCAGTTGAGTTTCAAGACCATTTGAGGAGGAAATTTATTTCCATGTCTTTGATGAATTTCTTAACCTTTCATGATGTGTGGCATGGTGCAAAATCCATGTTGCAGGAGTCCATCCCCATTTAAGAATTTCTGTAATTCCAGAAAAGTTTTATGTCTTAGTATATCATTATATTTATCAGAGTCCATCATTCCCTTTATGAGGGCTAACCTTTCAGATCTAATGGAAGTTAAAAAAAATCCCTCAAACAATCTTTGAGTGTATATGTTTGATGATCTTACAGGATCACTTGGACTTCTGGTAACAGTTTTGATAAAGTACTGAATAAAAAAGTCTCATGAGTAAAAAATTACCTCTTTCCAGCTCTAAACTGTATTGCTGATAAGTTTTTTTTCTTCATAGTGGTCACAAGCAACTATTTGGTTGTTTTTCCCCTCATTATTCTTCCAACTTCAAGAATCTTGTGCTACCTTGTAGAGAACCACTAACAACCCTTCTAAGGAAGGGAAGAGAATGAACATTTAATAAGCACTTACTGTGTACCAAATACTTTACCAAGCACTTTAGAAACGTTATCCAATTTGATCTTCACAACAACCCTGGGAGAGAAATGATATTATAAGCCCCATCTTACAGCTGAGGAAACTGAGGCAAACACAGGTTACATGATTTACCCAGGGTCACATAGCTAGTAAGTGTCTGAGGCCAAATTTGAACTCAAGTCTTCCTAACTCCAGGGTCGACACTATCCACTGTACCACCTATCTACCTGAAGATCATTGCTTATTTTTGAGGATTAGATTGTTCTTCAGTCTGTCAGTTCTTGGCATTGTTTTTCATTTTCTATCATACTTTAAATTCCACTTCAGTGCAACTAATCCTGCTTCATTGTGGACTTGAATGATCCTTAAAACATTTGACTTCTCCATACCAACAGCCACTTCAACATCTCTATCAGTCATCAAAGTGTGCTCTTTAAGAACTATATTCCTTTTTCATGTTTGTCTAGAGTTGTATCCATTCTTAAAAACACAACAAAAGAGAGCAATAAAACATGTATGTGGCACAAAATCCAGCCTCAGCTGACAAAGAGCTAATTAAATGTAGAGAAACCAACTCAGTCAAGTTTCATCTTGTCAGGATCAGATATTCTAAGTTATCTCACTGTCAGTAGAAGCACACATACATGAGAATTACTATCAGAAAATGAGACTATCAGAATCATTGTTTGTCCCAGGTAATTCACATACAGCTGTAGTATTGTTGGTAGTTTAGTTCATGCTCTTGGAAAAATTTACAGCACTCTTCAGTTTTACTGGATCTTTCTAGACCTTTGCTATCAAATCATCTAGCTTGGGATTTCATCACCTTTCGTCTAGAATATTGAATAGCCTCCTAAATGACTGTCATATTTCAAATCCTTCCCCTCTCCAGTCCACCCTCCATATAAGCTGCCAAAGTGTTATTCCTAAAGCCCAAGTCTAACCAGTCACTCTCCTGAGTAATTACCTAGTGGTTCTCTGTTGTCTATAGAATCGAATATTAACTCCTTGGTTTGGCTTTTAAAATATTTCACAATGTAGCTTTACCTTTCTAGGCTTATTACACATTACTCCCCTTCACAGACTTCTCCTCGGACCACCTTTTTGTTCTTCCTCAAATACAACATCCTCTTTCCCATCTCTAGAGGTAGGCTATTTTTCATGCCTGATATGCGCTAAGCCTATCAAGGATCCCCAGCTCCTTCAAAGTTCAATTTAAGCCCTACCTCGTGCATGAGGCTATTTTTGATCAACATAGCCTTGATCAGTGTAGCCTTTCCCTAAAATTGCCTTGTACTTAGTTTGGAAATACTTCTACGGATCAGTGTTGTTTCTTGTGATAACATGTAACCTCCTTGAGGGCAGGAAGTTTCACTTTGTATCCAAAGTGCCAGTACAATACCTGACATATAGAAGTGTATTGGTATTAAGGTTGGACTTTTTTACTGTTTTCTCTTTTAGAAATGCTAAAGTAATCAAATGCCTTTGATTAAGCCTTACTAGGTGCAAAGCCCCAGGCCCATACCCTTTTGCTAACTAGGTACTAAACCCTAGGCTCACACCCTTTTGCTGATTAGGTGTGAATCCTTCAGGCCCTGACAGGGATATATAAGATCCAAGGTTGGCCTTTGACTTTTGGGGCTCTCTGCTGGAAGAGCGGCATAGGACTCTGGGCAGCTGTGTTAAGAGCCTCCTGACTTGTAAACTGGGATGTTGATACTTTCCTGGTAACTATGAATTGTGATTTGGTCTGTTTATATTGTGTATGTTTATAATTTGTTTATATTTACTTTGAAGTTCAGGTTGCTGGCTTTTCCTCCTGAACTAAGTGAGTTATATATGTGCCATTAAAGTGAGATCATTAACCCCTTAAAGTTACTTTCCTTAGTAAAGCAGATCAAAGAACCTGTGTTAGCAGCCTTCTGTGTGCTGGTTGTTGTTGGTTTTAAATAGCCACAGTAGCTGCTAGCCACATTGTTGCTACAAGAAGTCATTTAATAAATGTTTGTTGTTTGAGTAACACACTTCAGATCTGAAAGTTTACAAAATAACTGATTTTTTTTTTTACTAGAACATGAATCCAAATGGAGGGCTTTAACTGCTTTAAGTAAATTTTCACCCATCTCTAGACTATTTGAGGTTCTGCCATTTGTTTGGGCCTAGTAAATTTTTTTCAAAATCAGCTTCTTATAGTTGATGAAGTTCAAAAAAGGGAAATGGTGATTACAAAGAGTCAGCATAATTTCAATAAGAACAAGTCATCCCAGTCCAGCCTTGTTTCTTTTTTTTGGCTTGATTTCTAAGCTAATCATTGAGGGTGAATGCTGTGAAAATGGTTTTCTATGTTTTAGCATAGCTTTTGATAGAGTTATTTCATACTGTTTTCATAGAAAAGAGAGAGAGAGAGATGGAATAGATGATAATACAGTTAAATAGATTCAGAGCTGGTTATATGATTGGAGTTAAAGAGTACTTATTAATGGTTCTAGGTGGGTATGACAGGAGGGCCCCAGTGAAGATCTTTGCTGGTTCTATGCTGTTTAACATTTTTATCAGAGGCTTAGATAAAGGCATAAATGGTGTGCCTATCAAATTTGCAGATGCCATAAAGCTGAGAAAAATTGATAATGCAATAGATGTCAGTTAGGATTCACAAGGATCTTGATGGAATAGAGCATTGGACTCAATCTAAAATCAGTCAGGCCAAATGTAAGGTATTGTGCTCAGATTCAAAACAATAATAATAATAGCTAACATTTATATAATGCTTACTCTGTGCTACGCTAAATGCTTTTGAATTATTATCTCCTTTGGTCCTCACAACAATCCTAGGAGGTTATCCCCATTTTATAGAAGAGGAAACTGAGGCAAATGGGGTGAAATGACTTGCTGTATTGGTAATTAAGGTGGGATTTTTTTTTTTACTGTTTTCTCTTTTAGAATGCTAAATTAATTAAGTGCCTTTGATTAAGCCTTAGTAGGTGCAAAGCTCCAGGTACACCCTTTTGCTAACTAGGTACTAAGCCCCAGGCTCACACCCTTTTGCTGATTAGGTGTGAATCCTTCTGGAGGAAAGTATAAAAACTCAAAGGTTAGCATTTTGTCTGGGGCTCTCACTCATGGAGATTCTGGGCCAGCATTGTCAAGAGCTGTGCCCCCAGGGCTCCCACTCCGCGTGTCCCCCACCCCACCACGCAAACTCAGATGTTGATGCTTTTCTGGTAACTATGAATTGTGATTTGAATCAGACAAGGTCTGTCTGTTGATGTTTGTAATTTGTATTTGCTCTGAAGTTCAGGTTGCTGGCTTTTCCTCCTGAATTAAATGAGTTATATTTACATGTGTGATTAAAGTGAGATTGTTAACCCCTTGAAGTTACTTTCCTGAATAAAGCAGATCAAAAGAACCTGTGCTGGCAGCTCTTATTGCTAGTCTTGTTGGGTGTTACACCTCTACAGCTGCTGCTAGCCAGATTGTTGTTACACTTGCCAAGGATCACAAAGCTAATGCGTATCTGAGGCAGCATTTGAACTCAGTTCTTACTGACTCCAGGGCTGGTCCTCTATCTACTGAACCACCTAGCTGCATTGTACAATTGACAAGTACAAGATGGGGGAAGCATTGATTACAGAGTTGTTCTGAAAAATATCTGGTGTTCGGTGCACTCCTAAAAACACTCAGTACAGGTTACTAGGGTGATTGATGTAGCAGCCAAAAGAATTAATGAAGTCTTGAGCTGCATTGAGAGACAGAGTCCAGGAACAGGAAAGTGATAGTCTCACTCCACTCTACCTTTATCAGACCTCTTCTGGAGTATCACTCTCAGTTCTGGGCACCACAATTTAAAAAGGATATTGATCAATTGGAGAGTGTACAGAGGAGGGCACCAAGGATGGTGAAGGACTCCACAATACAAAAGAATCAAGTGAAAGAAGTACACCTGTTTAGCCTGGGGAAGAGTAGATTAAGAAAGATATGGAAGCTGGCATCAAGTATTTGAAAAGATATTGTGTGAATCAGAGATTAGACTCCTTCTATTTGGCCCCAGGGAGTGGGGACACAGGGGAGAGAGTTACAAAGAGGCCAATTGAGGTTTTGCTTCAGAAAAAAAATAATAAAACGTCTTAACCATCCACAAGTGGAATGGATTGCCTGAAGAATAGGGGAGTTCCTCCTCCTTGGAGGTCCTTACACGGAAGCCAGATGACCACATGTCAAGTGGGTGATAGTGGGAGTGTATAGGTTGGACTAGATGGCCACCGGGGTCTCTTTTAATTCTCAGATTCTGTGATTCTGATTGTAATAATCTTCAGTCCAGAATTAGTAAACTTTTAATTATCCCATGGCATATCTGCCTATGAAATATAGTCAAAAGAACAATCGTTTCTGTTTTCCCTGCTGAAGGATAAGAGTAACAAAATGAAATGTTTAAAATTTACAGGTTAAAGAATTGGAAGAGCAGCTAGATAATGAAACACTCCGGAAGGAGATCCATAATCTCAAACAGCAACTGGAGCTCCTGGAAGAAGATAAGAAGGAACTGGAGCTGAAGTGTCAGAGTTCTGAGGAGAGGGCTAAAAACCTAAAGCATTCAGGTAAAATTGTGCAGACGCAGGGTTAGCATTTAACTTCCCTTAGCTAAAACTGTTCTAGCTTTACAGAATTACAAGAGGTGGTATAACAATCTATCCATTGGTCCTTGGGCTTTTTTCATGAACTTTGAGCTTTCTTATCTAGGATTTAAGAATTAATTGAAACAAACTGGAAATATGCCAAACTTGGGAGATTTTTTTTTTAGGTTTTCAGACATTGCCAGGGAATACTGCTCTTTCTACTGTGTGCTGTTTTGCCTTTTTTTTTTTAACCTAAGCAAGACAGCCTGTAGCCATCAGCATAGTGAACATTTCGTGACACCCAATGGATAATAATATTCTTAACACCACACTTAACAGTATAGTGCATGCAGTAACCCACATTTTGGGGGCCAAAATTTGTGATTTCATTAATGAGGAATTTATCTATCCAATATATATGTTGTTTATACATATTGATTGCATGTTGTCTCCCTCCTATGACTGTGAACTCCTTAAGAGCAAGATCTGTTTTTGTTTTTGTTTGTTTGTTGTTGTTGTTTTTCTTTTTTTTTGCCTTTTTATCCCCAGTGCTTAGCACAGTGCCTGGCACATAGTAGGCACTTAATAAATACTTGTGTGTGGCTTGATTTTCCAATGAGGATATTCCTTTCACAAATGCACCATGTGCAGCTTGTATCCAGAAGCTCTGATTAGTAAGGTGACTTGCCTAGGATCACATAGGTGGTATAGGTCAGAAGTAGAACTTGAACTCAGGTCTTTCTGACTCTAAAGCTGGTTCTCTATCCTTTGTACCACACTGCATCCCCAGTATTCCATATGTGTAACCTCAAAACTTAGTGAAAGCATAACTCAAAGAATATATCCATAGGATCTAAGAGCTGGAAGGAACCTTAGAAATCACCAGGTTCAACTCCTGTATTATACTGATGAGGAAACCAATAAATACTAGAAAGATAGCATGGGACTTGTAAACTTTGGATCACCACACACAGTGGAATAAATTTCTTTCAGAGGTTAATTTTTTAAAAGAAAGATGGTTCTCTCCATAATTGCTTCAGTGAGGTTTGTTGTTGCAGATTTTTAAATTTTGCGGTAGACTTTAGAAATATAAGCAAATCTCACATAAGGTTATCCTAACAATTTTTGCAGCAACATACTTGATACAGTATTCCTAAATCCCATAGTGAAGTCATAGGATCCTGCTGCAGTAATATTTAGTAAATGGTACGGGGCAGCTAGCTGGCACAGTACACACAGCAGTGGGCTTGGAATCGCAAAGCCTCCTCTTCCTCAGTTCAAATCTGGCCTCAGACACTAGCTGTGTGACCCTGGGCAAGTCACTTAACCCTGTTTGCCTCTGTTTCCTCATCTATAAAATGAGTTGGAGAAGGAAATGGCAAACCACTCTAGTATCTTTGCTAAGAAACCCCAAGTGGTGTCATGGTGTCGTGACTGAACGACAAAATGGGAATGTGCTCATGGCTACATTGCTGGTAATTTGTGGGGTCTAATTCTAATCTCGGGTCTCCTAACTTTAGGTCCAGTACTACTATCCCATACTGAACAATATCTGGTTTTATTCACTCCTCCCTTCCATCTGTCACCCCCTTGACCCCTCCCCCCCCCATTCAGGATCTCTTCCCTGGAATATTCTAACAGCCTCCTGACTGGCCTCTTTGCTTCCATTCTCTTCCCTCTCCAGGCCCCTTTCACACATCTGTTGAAGTGATGTTCCCAATGCAAGGGTCCGACCCTCTTACTCTTTAAAAAAAATAAAATTTCATTAGCTCTCCATTGAGTTTATGATAAAATATAAGTTACCTTAGCTTGGCACTTCAAGTCTTAAAGAGCCTACCTCCAACTACCTTTCTAGCCCTATTTTACTCTTCTCTCTTGCATATGCTCTATACTTGAACCAAATTGGCTCTTAATTCCTGCCTGCTCTAAGCCTTCCCGGTCTGCATTTTGTAGCCTGCTCCTCCTTCATTAGATGCAGCCTCTCCGCATTTCTTTTCGTTCTGTTAAACATGATCTTTTCTGGCTCCTCCGACGCTCCGTAGGGTGTCGTCATCGCGGCGCGACCGCCGGAAGTTCGTTCTCCCGGCCCGGCTTCACTGGGTGCTGGCGGAGAGGCTCCGCGCTTTCCTCCGCCCCGCAGAGCCGTGATGGACGATCCCGGTGAGTCGTCCCCGGAGAAGGCAGGAGAGGGCTCCGCGTCGGACGAGGTGCCTGTCGTTGCAGCTGCCGCCACCCCTGAGCCGGTCCCGGGAGCTGCCCAGCTTCCCGACGCGGCCCCGGAGGACACAGACGGCGAAGAGAACGGAGACTCCAAGGAGGCTTCGGCCGAAGACGCCGAGCTCAAGGGCCAGGAAGCGTCGGATTTCATTGGGGCTGGAAGGGAAGACTCGTTACTTCCTCCTGCGGCCAAGAAGATGAAGATCGAGACGAAAGAGAGGAAAGAGAAAGAGCACAAAGTAGACGAGGACGAAATTCAGAAGATGCAGATCCTGGTTTCTTCCTTTTCCGAAGAGCAGCTAAATCGCTATGAAATGTACCGTCGGTCCGCCTTCCCCAAGGCCGCCATCAAACGGCTCATCCAGTCCATCACGGGCACCTCGGTGTCTCAGAATGTCGTCATTGCGATGTCAGGCATCTCCAAGGTTTTCGTCGGGGAAGTGGTGGAAGAAGCTTTGGATGTGTGCGAGAAATGGGGAGAGCTGCCCCCGCTGCAGCCCAAACACATGCGGGAGGCTGTCCGAAGGCTGAAGTCGAGGGGGCAGATTCCCAACTCAAAGCACAAAAAAATCATCTTTCACTAGTTCCGGGGAGACTCCCCGTTTCCTCCCACCGAGGCTTTGTGCACTGTTGCTTGGCTGTCCCAGTCCCGTAAGGATACCGTGATGGAACATCCGCCCTCAAATCAAAGTTACCCAGTAGAGGAGCAGCAGACACTTTCTTTGCCTTCCATCGATGTAGGACCGTTTAGTTCAGGTTATGAATGGTGATAACTCTTACTTTGCTAACTGAAAAGGGGGACCTGTCCTTATTTATAGACTCCTTGTACAAATTGTCAGAGTACTGTTTTCAAATGGGTAAAATTCTTCTAAGGAGCAATCTTCTTTGATTAATCTCAAGAGTACTTTTATTTTGCAAGTTTCACATTGGGACCCTAAACTGCTGCCATCTGGGCCTCCTATCTGGTTTGAAGTTGCTAACAAGCCAGAAATCTGTAACTTGTAAAATTTGATAGTTTGATTTACAATGTTAGCAAATGGTGAAATGTTAGAATAGTTTTATTCCCTTGTAAAAATTAAACATTATCATGTGGTTGTTTTTGGTGTATGCTCATTAAACTTTTTTTTTTTAACTTGGCAAATAAATTGTCTTTTTCTCCCAAAGTCCAGCTTAGGTACTACCTGTTCGAGGTACCTAATCCTTCAGATGAAAAGGACCTTTCCAGTGTATTTCTTGTGGCACTTGGTTTACCTTCTTCCTCTCCTTTTATCTGCCTTGTGTCATAATTATGTGGGTTTTTTTAATCAACCCTAATTAGTCTATGAGATCTTTGAGGGCATGTTTTCCCACTCTCTGCCCCTAGTTCGTAGTATGGTCTTTATACATGATAGACAATTATGTTTGTTGTTGATTTTGTCGTTGGGAGGAACAGAGACTGGGGCTCCTCAGTTTTTTCAATTCAACAAGCATTTATTATGTAGCTTCTTTATGCCCAACACTGTACTAAGCACTATAAATAAAAGGAAATATAGCTTTTGCATTCAAGGAACTTGTAGTCTTGTTAGAGAGACAATGCATGATAAAATCGCTAAAATTATGTTTGATTCCTTGCCCCCTACATTCTGTGAGTCACCAAATCCTATCAATTCTGCCAGTGAAATATTAAATTGTCATCATCACCTCTCTTTCCATTCCTATTGCTATGTCCATTTTAGGTCTGCATGACTAAAATGTTCAAGTAGCCGCTTCTCTCTTCCCCCTCTTATTTTCTCCAACATGCTACTGTTTCTCCTCATAATGCAATACTTGATCATTTCACTCCCTCTGTGCTGCTAATAGTGCTTGTCTCCCAACAGTTTGTTCAAGGCCCTCAGTAATATTTCACTTAGTGATCTCATCAGCTCCCATGGATTCAGTTGTTTCTATGTAGATGAATCTCAGATCTGTCCAGTGCTAACCTTTCTGCTGAGGGGTAGCTACATGGCATAGTGGACTGAGTGCCAGGTCCGGAATCAGGAACACCTGAGTTCAAATCTGGGCTCAGATAAACTCAGATAACCTATTAGTTTTGTGATCCTGGGTAAGTCACTTAACCATGTTTGCCTCAGTTTCCTGGAGAAGGATGGAGAGCTAGAGAAGGTAATGGCAGTCCACTCCAATATCTGCCAAAAAAAACCCCAAAAAGGGGCCACAGAAAATCAGAAATGACTGAAAAACAACTAAACAACAACTTCTTTGCTGACCTCCAGACTCACTTCTCCAGCTGCTGTTTGGGCATCTCAAACTGGATGTTCTATACACGTGTTAAATGCAACATGTCCAAAACTGAACTCATCTTTTTCACCAAACCCTCCCGTTTTTCCCTATGACTGTTAAAGGTTCTTCTATCTTCCCAGTCATCCAACTTAGCAACGTAAGTGTTATCCTCAATGCCTCACTCTCATTTCCATATCTAATCAGTTGCTAGGTCCTGTTGTTTATACTATCTTATCTTTTGTGTATTACCCCTTATCTCCTCTGACCTTACTACCATGGTAGCTACTATCCCTGGTGGTGAGGCTTTCATTACTGCACTCCTAGATCAAATTAAAAAAATCCTGGTTTTTTTGTTGAAAGCCTTCGTAACCTTGGCCCCTTCTACCTTTCCATTCTTCTTATACCTTATTCCCTGCCATATACTCTGATTCATGCTGGCCCATGAACAAGATGCTCCATTCCTTGGCTCCTGGCATTTTCTCTGGTCCTTTCTCATGCCTGGAATACTCTCCCACCTCATCTCTGCCTCCTGGCTGCCATTAAGTCCTACCTGAAGTCCCATTTTACATGAAGCCTTTCCTAATCCCTCAATTCTAGAGCCTTCTCTTGTTTCTTATTTATCCCATATGTAGCTTATTTGTACATAATTGTTTTCCTGCTTTCTCCTCCTCCTCCATCAGATTGTGTATTCCTTGAGGGCAGGGACTGTCTTTTTTCTCTTTTTGTATTTAACACATTTAGCATAGTACCTGGCATATAGTAGGTGCTTAATAAATGTTTATTGACTGACCAATACATATATGCATACACATGTATGCGTGTGGTATGTGTCAGCAGTTTAAGATTATTAAAAGTGTGTAACTTTCTACGTGTGATCCAGCCTACTCTGATGGTTCAGTTCTGGGCCTTGGTCGTTGTATATCTGTTCTATCAGTCTTAGGTGTATGTACTAATTGACTGCCAATGGATTATCTAGCCAGCTGCATGCTATATGTAATCTGGAAAATAGACACTTTATATCCATTTTCTCCCATGTATATTATTGGGCCTGCTTCTTTTGAGTGGTTTTTTAGAAGATGTTAAAAATCCCATGTACGCTCTGTTCAATGAGTCTGTTCCATATATGTGACCTGAGATTTCTGAGTCTTTTCTCAAGGCATGCTTTATGCCTATAATATCTTCCCCCTAGATCTCCGTTTGAAATCCTACCTCTCCTTTAAAACCCCACTCAAAAATCACCTCCCATGCTTCCACAAATTTCCTCAACTGAGAGGAGCCTCTTTTTTGAATTTCCATAGCCCTCAATCTGTACCCTTGTAATGTCTTACTTTATATGTTTATGTATATGTATATATATATATATATGGCTTCTCTTTCTTTCTTGATTACAAGCTTCTAGTACATAGCTTTTCACATACTCAACAAATAATTGTTACCTGAATGAATTAGTTAATGATTAGTGCCATAATGCTTTCTCATAGGTACAGAGATTGTAAATTACAAACATTCCGAAAGCTGTTAAATTTAATATAAAAAAGAATACTAATAAAATGGTTAAAATTCAGATGCTGTCACTAGTTGCCTCAAAAAACAAGTTGCCATCGTTGTCAATGAGAATAAGGAGAGTTTGGTATCCATTAGAATCCATTGTTAGATGTTATTCTTGAAATTGATGACTGGCCCACCTGTTTCTGAAGGTGATCATTTAAAGTTCTGAAAATCTATATTAGCTGATTTGTTCTTTTGTGAATAAACTTTTCCTCTTCATTCTATCCACTGACTCACCTACCCAACCAGCTCTTTTGACTTAATTTTCGACAGTTGTAACTATAGCAGGTGGTTGCAATTTTTGACATCACCTATGGGGGAACAGCACTAAGCTAGAGGAAAAGTAGAGCCATATGGTAGAAAACATGATATTCTAGAAGGGACTTGGTATTATTTTCTGATTTTTCCTTATTGATAGTACAAGGTATCCCAAAGATCTTTGTACATTTTAAAACGTTTTAGTAGCTTTTGAAACGCCCTGTATTTGAGTTACACAATTGTGGAAAGTAGAAAGAGCACAGCATTTGGAGTCAGAAGTAGTGACTTCTAATCTTGGCTCTGTTAGTGACAATCTATGTGACTTTGGGAAAGGTAGTTAACTTTCTCAGTCTTTGAGCCTATATTCTAATGTGTGAAATTTGGAGGTTGGATCAGATAAAATATAAGGCCTCTTTCGTCTCTAAACCCTCTAGTCCTAATCTTGTTTTGTTTTGAAGGCCCATGATTGCTTTTTTTCCCCACTAAATGCTTTTCCCCCCTCATATTTGCTCTCCATATAGTTGATGAACTCCAGAAACGAGTATACCAGTCAGAAAATTCAGTGCCACCCCCGCCGCCTCCTCCTCCACCACTTCCTCCACCACCTCCTAATCCAATCCGGTAAGTAAATCTGTAAAGATGGTTATACTTTTGAAACTAAATGTACCAAAGCACTTGGATTTCCTTATGGTAGCAACATTTTTCAAGACTGGTTTATAGCTAGGTGAGTTTCCCATGGGACTGTCCCAGCTACTGAGGAGACTGAGGCTAGCAGATCTCTTGTGCTCAGGAGTTCTGACCTATGGTGGGGCTCTTTCAGTTAGGTGTCCACACTAAGTTTGTCATTAATATGAGGCAGGGAGGTCCTCCAGAATGCCTATAAAGAGGGCCAAACCGGCCCAGGTCCAAAACGGGTCAAAGCAGCTCTGCTAATTGATGGTGGGATCAGAACTGTTAATAGTCCCTGTACTTCTAGCCTGGCTGAGGAAAGAATAAATGGAAAGGCTTACATATCTTGGTTAGAGTGTTGGGAAGTACAAAAGTAGATGGTGACCAGTCATATTGCCCTGAAAACATTTTTTGAAGATAGTGTATTACTTGAAAACTCTTCTTTTGGTATGGAGAATACCTAACGACTGCAGATTCGTTGAGTACAGAAGGAAGAGGTTTTAAAGTTCCAAATTCCTCCTAGGTTTGGGAAACTAGTGGGATTAGTTTATTTTTCCTCCCCAGTTTTGTTTTCTGCCTTTAGGAATTTCAGTTAAGGCATTATGATTTTCCATATCAAATGAGACTGAGCAGATAAGAGCTTTTTTAGATTGTATGCACTATTTTTTTTTTCCTCTTTGGACTGTTAAAAGGTTTTTCACTTGTCCTAAGTTATCCTTTAAAACAAAGTCTTGAGAATTACCTGCCTTATCCATAAAATTGAAAGTAATTCTGAGAACATTCTAGATGTAAAGACTTCTGTTTTATTATCTAACTGTACATTTGACTTCTTAACTGTTTTTTTCTTCATGGATAATAATTATTTTTAAAAAATCAAAAGCAAGCCTTGCAGTACTTGGTGGGATCATGGATTTGAAACCAGAAGGGACTTTAGAGGTTGTTTAGTCCAACTCTTCCCTTTACAGATGAGGAAACTAAGGCTCAGATAAATGACATGACTTATTGAAGGTCACACAAATAGTAAGTAGCAGAGCAATTTCTCTGACTCTAAACCTATTGTCCTTTCCACTGTAGTTCTCTCCATGCCTAGACAGAGGCAGGTCACATTTTTCTGTGTTCAGAAACTCTAGGAGTAATAAGGAAGCAATATCAGCCATATATGTCCTTGATATTCAGTTAAAAGGCTTATGCTCATACAGAGAAGCTAAACATTTATTAGTTGTTTAAAACATAAAAATTGTGATATCTCAGAGTTATAAAAAAATATCACTGTGAAGAGGAATTTAGGGGCTTCTCCTGGTCTTTTTCTTGAAAGGTCTCTTATGTCCATGATACGAAAGAGATCCCATCCAAGCAGCAGTGGAGCCAAGAAAGAAAAAGCAGCTCAGCCAGAAACTGGTAAGTGTCACCTTTGTTCACTTTATTCAGTTATGTGATGTTAGTCATTTATGCATGAATACTGCCCAATATGAAATCTCTCTGGCTCTGAAATGTTAATAATAAGGTTTATGAATAGAGATTTGATGTAGTTTCTCCACAGAGGTTTTGATAGTAACCCTGAACAATTAGTTCTTCAGGTATTGGGGAGGCATCAGAAGGAGACTTGGGAACTGGGGTCTTCCCACTTTTTGTGGTCATTCCTGGAAATAGTAATGGCATTAGAATGGCAGGAAGGCAGAATCCTGGTCTGAGGATTATTGGATTCAGAAACAGCTCTGCCTTTGGCAGTTTCTCAGCATTACCCAATTGCCTTGATTATTCATTGTTAACTTCCCCCCAGCTATGCAATTTGAACTTGTCTCTGGTCTAATCTTGCTTTAGGATGATTGTGTTTATTTTTAAGGTTCAGTGGGGTCATTCAGAATAAGATGTATTCCGCCTGACGCAGAATGTATCTTGAATATGTTATCCTCGACTATACCCTTTCATAACACTAAAGCATCTAGTATTCTGAATCCTCTCAATCTCTAAAAATGAAATTTTATTCGCAGTTCACTGAAATGTAGCAATGCTTTCCTCATGACTGCTGTTGCCATTAGATTGTTGCTTTGTGAAACTAAGTAGAAATATTTATATAGAGTTATAATTATTTGATAGCTTCTGAAAACAATTTTGGCCAGCTGCACAATGGAGCATTTTAATCTGCCCATGGTGTTTTGAAAGGTATCTGGGAATAACTTTGAAATCATAGTGATAGAAAGGATACATAGTACCTTACCAACAACACATGCAGATTAAACAGCATTCTCTGTGCTCCTGGTGGTGACTTATTTTTTTCATAGCACCTTAGACATGGTGGTTACACCATAAATGTATGAAGGAATACATGAATGGGAGAATTCCAGACTTCAACTGTGGAACTTCCTATTGTGTTCATAACTGGAAACTGGAATGTTTAGTCTGGAGTTCGGTCTCAACATAACTTGCATATTTGGAATTGCATCCTACAGTGGCCCATGAGATACAGCTGACCATTTGTACTGTGACTTCCTTGAGCATAGGAGCCCATGAAAACTGGTTTCTTGTTGCTTAACTGTAGTTATTGCTGTTTGATGAAGTAACTTGTGGTGAATTTAGTTAGGGTGTATGAAGCTATTTTACATATATTTTAAGGTCTCAAATTAAGATGCCATTATGACTTTAAAAGAGTTTAATTTTATGAAGAATCAACTTACTAGGCCAATTTTTGGCTCCCAAGAGATGTGTCTATTGAGTTTAAGTTCTTACCAGTCTCCTACCAAATGTACTTCTAGGGATAAGAATCAGAAAACTGAAGGCGGGGAGGGGAACTTTATAATTACTTTAGATAAAAGTTATGCTTATGACCCTTAGTTTAAAAAAAATCAAATCAGTGTCAACATGACAAAATCACGCTTCTATAATGCTTTTAGATTTTAGAAGTGTTTTTCTTACAACAACTTTATAAGGTATTTTAACCCCATTTTACAAATGAGGAGACAACCTCAAAGAGGTTAAACCAATTGCCCAATGTCACAATTGAATCCAGTACATTTTGCTGTGCACGGTACTGCCTCTAGTTTTTCCAAAGAGTGGCAAGGAATGATTTATGAATATCATAAGTGACTGAATGAATAAGCAAAGATTCCCCACCCTCCCACCAATTACTAGATTTAGGGAATCCAGTGAAATTCAGAAACTCATTCCAATCACCTCTAAGTGATAATAAAAGGTGACAAAAAAAAAAAGTCCTAATCACCTCTAGCTAATAACAGACAGTTATAGAGGGTGGTTTTTTTTCTCTTATGAAGCTATTTATTTTTCAAGTAGATCTTAAAAATTTAAGCCTCGATTAATTGCATTGGGTTATTGAGTCAAGACTAACCTCACGGCACTATTTCCTAGGAAAATTTGATTATTTGGTGGGTAGTTCAGTAACATTAGAATTGTCTTCATTTGTCATTTTTCTTTAGTCTCCAGCATACTGGATATTTCTTTTGTCCCTCTGATTACATGGTTTTGTGAGACAATTACCCATGTATCATTACAGAAAGAATTACAAAATATTCCATGAGTTCTCTGTAGGCTATTCTTCCATGTTTTATAAAGCCACTTAATCATTTTGAAATTCATATAGATTGTTTTTGGCTAGTTCAACAGTGAACACAAATGAGGGTGAGAGAAAGAAAAAAATGTCTATATTGTATGTTTATAGATAGATAACTTGAAGCTTGTATTGTATTTGTGTGGGTAATCTGGTATCTTTTTTTTCCTTTCTGCCAGTTAGGCTTTTCTATTTGAAAAAAACTAAAGATTTAAATTCTCATTTAAAATCTCCGTAGAATACAGATAGCTATCCATCTCTGAATCATCAATATTATCCTAACCAACAAATATAAGAAACTGTTTAAAATTCCTATTATGTTAGATGTTTTAGACGAATAAAATAGCTTTGACCATAATGTTCCATCTGTCTGCCTTAATTGGCTTTTGTCTTGTGTGATTAATTGGGCTTTAGTCATGTCTTCCAGAGCGCTGATGGGTTAGTAGGAAGTGTTTTACCATCAATTGCTGTGCAATTTTTCCATCCTAATTCAGAATGTTTTTTTTAAATTTAGCATTTTTTAGAAGCCACCTTTTACTTTTCAATGAGTCGTTTATTTATAAAGGTGCCAAAATAGCAGACCTGAGGTTTGTGTCATCCAATTTAATGCAGTTTCAGCAAAAGATATTAGTTCTACCCATAATGATTCATTGGTATATCTCAGTTTCTTGACATCTTACATCTATGAACTAACTATACATTAAGGTTATCAGGAAAGTTCCAAGTTGTAGCAGTGTGCAACATAATAAGTAACACTCTGGCCTTAGTGTATACTTAGGTGACTACTGACCCACCGTGCCTGGAACAAATAAATTGTCTCATTTTGTGAACAGCAGTATCCATTTGTGAGATGATTAACTGGAGTTAAGGGTTCCCTGAGACAGTAACAATATAAAAAGGCAAACCGCCCATTCTGAAGATACAATCTGTTGATCTTGGCTTTGTTAGTGCCATACTGTGTCAGGGCCAACTGGCTTAGGCATATGGATTCTGGTCCCAGTTCAAAAACTGAGACTTTAGGATGCCTAAGGCATGCATGCCCAAATAAGCAGAATATTAAGGACCACTCAAAATCAACTAACAACACATACTTTGAAGGAATCCAGATTTGCTCATCCTGCTTAGAGCTAATAATCCTCCAGAACCTTGGACAGACTGCAAATGATTGACTTTTGTATAGGGCCCAATAATTAATGTAAGCATAGCTTGACCTGGAAGTCGATTGAGACAAAGTACCAAATTTCAGCATAATAGCAAATGGCCTTGAATTAGTAACTCATATCAGGTACATTCACTGAATCTAGATAAATCTCAATTGATTTAATAGTGTTTTATACCACAAAGGTTAGCCTACAGTGTAGATGAACTTTCTTTTAAAATTTAATTACTTAATTGAAATCATTCCTAGATTTATGTTTTTGTCCAACAGAAAATTTAAAATGCCTTTAACAGGCTTGTGTGAATGTTTTGTATTCATGTGATTTATCATTAAAAAGGTGGACATGGGGGGAAAATAAATTTTTCTTATTATTTGTTTGCTTTTTGTCTGGATTTCCTCCAATGAGGAAAATATCTCTCATGTTTTTTTAGTCAAACCTTTGATACTTTCTCCTCCTTTACACTAATTTCTTGGAGGGACAATATATGACGTCTGCCAATAAGGTATAAAATCCCCTTCAAGGAAAAAAGGCATGATTATTTAGGATTAAGTGCAAAGTTGGGTTTAATAAGACCTGGAGAAATTCCAGAAATGAACCAAGTGTTCAATAAAGTCTGTAATTACGCTGACAAATAGGGCAAAATTCATTTTAATTGTTTGATGTGGGGGAGTCATTATTGACTTAAATGCCTTAATTAAAAAAAAAACACAACAACAAAAGCCTTCCCATTTTTATGACTCAGCTCTGTTACAGAAACTTTGCTACCTGACTGCTGTTCACCTGAATAGAGTCATGGTGCTCTGTGACTCTTGGCATCTGAATAGTGACTCTGTGGTGTGGCACATTGCAATCTTTCTAAATCAAAAATTGCAGAAAAGTAGCAGTGGACTGAGAAGATAATTCTCACTTCACAGCAGAAAATATTTCTTCTTACAGTTTTCCTGGGCTTTCTTCATTTGAAACTCAATGAAATGTATTTTCTTTGAACAGCAGAAGAAGTCACAGACCTCAAGAGACAAGCAGTTGAAGAAATGATGGATAGGATTAAGAAGGGAGTTCATCTTAGACCAGTTAATCAGGCAACCAGACCAAAGGCCAAGGTATAAAGCAGCTGAATCCTCTTCCTTTTTTTCCTGTTTTGGTGCTTACTTTAGAAGTGAAAAATGCAATATAGAGTAGTACCTTTGTAGAAATCACATCAGGGAACAGGACTGACATAGTTGCATTATGTCAATTATGTCATTATTTTTGTGCAGTTTTGCTTGGGAGGGGCTGGGGAGAGACATGTTTTAGTTCTGTAGCAAACCCAAATCCATGCAGTATTCGAAATATTCCAGTTCTTTTTTTCCTTAATAAAGGATAATGACATTAAAATTAGTTATCCCACAAATAAAAGACAAGGTGTGAGGTAGTCCATCCCCATGATGTTTTCTGTTCCTTGCTTCCTTGATTTTTCATTTGATTAAGGTTCATTTAGGAAGTTTATATTGCCAGCAGAACAGAGATAGTTTTGTAAAACACTGAAAAGATCCAGAGTTGCTACTTTTAAAAAATTGAATCATCAAATTGCTTTTAAGACAGATGTGAAGAAAATATAGTGGAAGATTTTGTTAAATTATTTGGTCCTTCCCAACTTTGAGATCCTATAATACAGTGATGAGCACCATGCTCTTCTTTTTGCTTTGTATTCCTGTTTCATTGAAATGATGCTGACTATGGGATTTTTAAAATCACTTTGCTGGATAGTTTCCTCCGTTTAATTAGAAGTCCCTCCCCCAATTTGAAAGCTCTTTCTTACCCTCAGGAGTGCCTCTCTGCCCATATAGATCTGTGCCTTTTAGGGTTAGCTGGGGTTCTGTTAGTATCATATGCTTCTGTACCTACATTCAAACTATGCTTTGCCATAAGTAGGAAGAAAATTTGGCTAGGTTACTACCGGAGTGGCCACTGTGTGTAGATTACCCCAAGAGAATAAATAGGGAGATGAGAGAGCAATCTTCTATATTTTCAGCTTGGACTGATCAGAAAGTAACTTATCAAATAGAAAGTAACTGATTTCCACATAAGGAGGTTCATTCTTACTCTGATAACCCATAAAATCCAAAACAGCTTCCTAACCAAGATACAGAATTTACATCTGGTAAGATGGCTTAGCCTTTAGACTAAAGTCCTCTGCCTCAAGTAATTTCTGTTGTTTTGGGCTCTTTGGTGTTCATGTCCAGTGATATAACAACAAAAAAAGTACTTAACTAGGGATTAGGAGATCTAGATTCTAGTCCTGAACCTATCTCCCAAATTCAAATCTTGCCTTTGATGCATATTTCCTGCATGATCCTGGACAAGTTAAAGACCCTGGGTCCCACTTTCCTCATCAAATGAAGGAGGTGAACGAGCTGGCTTCTGAGGTCACATGTTGCCCTAGACATCTGATTCTAATAGATAATAATTGTATATACTTGTCATGTTAACCTGAAAATTACACCACATTTTATTTCTCAGCTTATAAGGAAAGTAGAAATAATACAATCTCTGTGCCTGACTGGAAGGGTTATAATAATAGTGATAAGAATGCAAGTGAAAGCACCATAAAAATGAAGGGGCATTTTTTAAAAGAATATTTTTTATAATTTAATAAACACAGCTACTCTGAATAGATAAGCAAACCTGAACTATTACAAAACCAATGTAATATACTGACCCAAATAAATCTTAAATTATGTTGTCTAGGAAGAAATGTTTTTTAAAAAATTATTATTCTTAAGCTTATCGATATTTAGTTATGTTCCTCCCACCCCACTTTTGGTATGTCATCTTTTTTTTTCTTCTTCACATGACTCTTTCAGCAGTTACACATTATTTAAAGTCAGTTCAAAATCTGGAAAGAAACTGAACAACGATCAGTGGACTACTGGTTTTTTCGCTGGTAATAATTAACCTGTGTAGATTTAGTTTTGACTTAACTGGTCAGTAATCCTTTTTTTTTTTTTTTAATAACCTTCACGCTTGATGCATGCTAAAGTCCAGGCCCCTTTCTGCATTACCATCCCTGCTTTCCTGTAGTGCAAGAAGTGAAGAGAGTGTATGTTCCCAGCTGCCTTCCAGTTGGCTGGCTTGGGCAGTGAGTTCAAGAGCACCAGCTTTCTGGCTGAACAATTTGCATTCATAGGCCTGCCCAGAGGCCATGTTTTCTAAATGAATTTGTGGGTCCTGTGACTAAGCTAGTGTCTCCAAAGCTTTGACTGGCACTGATGGCATGTGGCATCTTTAAGGAAAACTGTTGGCAGTGAAAGTTTAGCTCCTTTGCTTAGTTTGCATATAAGCAACAAACCTCTCTCTCCCTCTCTTCTTTGTCTCTCTCTGCCCTTTCCCTCCCTCCCTCCCTCTACCTGACTGGCTCTCTCCACTTTTTTTTTTTTTTTTTTTTTTTTTTGCTGAGGAGGGTGGGTTTGAGGCCTCCTTTGTCCTTTAGGTAGAGGAAGTTGCAAGTTACTCTTAAAACTATCACTTCTTGTTTGGAGAGAAGTGTTGGTCATTTTTCCATGTCCAGAGAAAAGTGGTACAGTGGATAGAGTGCTAGACCCAGAGTTAGGAAGACCTGAGTTCTCAGCCTCAGATACTTACTGGCTATATATCCTTGGGCAAAGTAACTTAATTATCATCTTCCTCAGTTTCCTCATCTATAAATTTGTGATAATAATAGCACCTACCTTCCAGAGTTGTTGTATCAAGTGAGATAATATTTGTAAAGTATTTTGCAGAGCTCAAAATGCTAAATGTGATAGCTATTATTATTAATGTAATCCTAATTACTGTATTGGTTTTTCTTGATCACTGCCTTCCTGTGATAGGAAACAATAGGAAAGTTTTGTGGGAAGGTCTCACAACAGAATTGATCTTCATCATCAACTGGGATGAATTGAGCATTAACAGGAATTTTGCTAGGTGCCATTGAGCGTCCAGAGCTTCATTAGGGCTTCAGATTCAGCCATCTTCACATTTCTCCCTTCCTTCATTCTAGTGTAGTGGAAAGAGCAGTGCTGGGAGTTAGTGAAACTGGATTCTGGTTCCCACTCTACAACTTTCTAGCTCCATGACTTTGAACAACGGTCTTAAACTATTCAAGATTTTGCTTTTGTAAAATCACAAGGGAAAGAGGGACCATGTTTCCAAGGTTCCTTCCAGCGCTGACCATTCTGTGTTTCTGAATCTCTCTGCCCACTGTCCCTTCCTCATGACTTTCCTAAAAGGAAAGAGGGAGGAGGGGGTGGCAGTCACTGATAGTCTATGGTAAATAGGTGTCCAGCTAGACCCCAAAGAAGTGGAGAGAGGAGTTTTGTGCCCTCTCCCTTTCTTCTTGTTCAGTACGGCTGCTTCCCATTCATCTCGATAGGATATATTAAGTAGCTAAAATGAAAAAGTGTGCCAGGGACAGTCCTGAGAAGACCTAAAAGAAATATTTGAAACTTATTATTTGACATCTATTTTGGCTGTGATGTTAATCAAATTAAATACAGAAGCCACATTATATGTACTTAAGTCCATTATCTTGTGTTTGAAAGGCAGCATAGTGTGGTAGACAGAGAGGAGCAGCTTTGGAGTCAAGAAAACCTGGGTTCAGTCCCACCTCTGATAAAACCTGTCTGTGTCATAAGGCCAGGTCAAGGCCAAGGCTCTCAGTGCCTCAGGCAACTTTTCAAGTTACATAGGAGGTGTTGGTCTTTGACTTGACTGGGGGGAGTCCACGCTGCTTTGAACATAACTATTTTTATAAGTTTTCCATATAACTGTTCCATAGGAACACTAACATTTCTAATTTTATTTTTTTCTTACCCTAAGAAGTGGACCTAACAAAATGATGCAATTCATGTATGTTGCCAGTATAACCGATAGCACCTTTTGACAAATGGATATTTCTGTGGCTTAGTAGTTTTAAATTCAGAATAATACACCTGCTGTTTCTGTCTCCTCCCCACCCCTTTCCCCATTTAATTATAGCCAGAATCTTCAAAAGGCTCTGAAAGTGCAGTGAATGAACTAAAAGGAATACTGGTAAGAACAAACCTTAGCTTATCTTCAATCATTTTCATTTAGTGGGGGATTAGAGGAAAGTGTTTTTATAAATCTAATTTTTTTTTCTGAACAATTACATTTCATATATGTTGAGGCCTTTTATGAGGCCTTGTTTCTTTCTCCGATTATTTGCTTTGTGCCATATTTATTTTCCCTTTCTCTTTCACAGGTGCTAATAACATATCAAATAACACATTTGTAGTTTCCATTCAAGCCTTAGCCTTAATCAGTTTTTTATACTTGTTACACTAAATTGCCAAACTGATTGTTTCCTATTCTTCTTCTTCTAATTCTAGAATTCCATTTTGAAGATAAATGTTGACCCATATATTAGAATCGTCATGCTTGTTAATCAATAGAAGTACACCAGGGCTTTTTAGAGAGATGGAAGTTTGTTTAGTATGTGAGAGGAAAATTCTGACATTCACGTGGAAATTTGAGAATACCCTGAATTTGTGGGAAACAGGACAGCTACTGAGTAATAGAGTGATGTCACCCATTCTCATTTGTATTCTTTCTTTTGAACCTTTGATGAGAAATCATATTAAAAAAAGATTCATTTGTAAACAATTGAATTTATCCTCTAAAGGAAATTCAAAGATTTTTTTAAGTTGCTTCGTGTCCTTATCTTTAGCCATTGTTTTCCATTCTATAGTTCAGGCATGTGCACGAGCCATCACTGAATCTGTAAATGACTGTTGCACTACCCTGATTAATCATTGAGTTTTCAGCGGCAAACTCATTGCTTGGAAAGTGTTTAGGATACGAAGGATTCTATTCTCAATACCAGTTATTATGCACAGTACGTCAACAAACATGGGGGCGGGAGGTGCAGGACTAAATACTCCTGTGTTTGTTGTTACTGTGCTAATTATGCATTTCATGCAGACATCCACATAATTGTCGTAAACAAAATTATTTTCATTAAGTCTGTCTTTAAATTGTAGAGTTAACGCAAAAGAGCTCAGTTATTTGCTTTAGTTTTAGGTGAGTAGGATTAGCTCTGAAGTGATGCATATCACTGGTTAACAGTGGTAGTCCGTTCAACCTACAGAATAGCATATTTAAGCTGTTGTAGAATAAATGTGGTTATCTAACAGGACTATTATGCAGAGAACTCTCTATTCGGTGTTCTATTAGTAAGAACTTTCTATAAGCCAGGACTTTTACATGTCCTAGTACAATGTAATGGAAGGAATGCTGGAGCTTGGAGTCAGGAGACGCAGGTTCAACTCCTTGCTCTAGCACTTGACCATTGTATGACCTTATATACGTTAGATCACGTTTCATCTCCCCTGACCTTCAATTTTCTCTTCTCTAAAATGGGGATAATGGCAGTACTTACCTGTCTCACAGGGTTGTTGTGGGAAAGCACCTTTGAAATCTTGCAGCCCTATAGGAATGTGAGTTGTTATTATTAATTGATACTAATAATAACAGTGTCAGGCAATAGAAGATCCTAATGTACCTTCTGAATTATGAAAGATTAATGAAATTTTTTAATATAGTTTTTTATGTTATATTTTCATTTAAAAAA
Source organism: Trichosurus vulpecula (assembly GCF_011100635.1). Lineage (NCBI taxonomy): Eukaryota > Metazoa > Chordata > Mammalia > Diprotodontia > Phalangeridae > Trichosurus > Trichosurus vulpecula. The sequence continues at coordinate 96,403,633 of NC_050580.1, forward strand.
AATCTGTCAGATCTATTAGGGATATATGTCAACTCTAATAACTTGAATCTCTGATGCCCATTTCCCAATAATGCTGGAAAACAGAGTTAACTTCCTATCAGTGGTGTTATAAGCTTAAGGCCTTTCCTCAGAACTGTGTACCTTTTTGAGGTAGGAATGTATGTGACATAAATTTTATGTCTTCTAACATCCAATTTTTAGAATTTCATTTGGATGTACAACAGGCAAACTACTCAAACAAAAATATGTTCTTATGACAAACTCACATTCTCTTCTACATCTAGACTGAGGATTTTTTTTTTTATCTTCAAAAGATGAATCACTTTACTGAAGAACCCCTTCCCAGAATGCTTGGTGTGTACATTCAGGCTGGCATTATCACCGTGAAGTGCTGTGCTTACCACATTTTATACGCTGCTGTTACTTGTTCTCAGGCCCATCTTCCATTATTATTAAATGACTGCTGTCATAAAACCTGACTAGAAACTACATTTTTACCACACCCCCCAACCTCATTAATGCTAGTGCTTTTCAGTCACACATTTTATGTAGTAATGTTCTTCCAGTTCTTTAACTTCCTTTGAAAGAGAAAAAAGTGTTCCTTTGAATGGGGAAGCAGTAAATATTGAAGCCAGATAGTATCTTATTCTTTTGGGCTGAGATAATCATAAAAATCCTTGAACAATGTAAGGCAAAAGGCAAAGCCATAATTCTGCTAATCAGATGGTGCAATAGAGGGCTATGTGCCGAAATGCAATGAGTCTTTGGCTGTGAAAAGCATGGTGGCATTCGGGCCTGCTGCTTATAGTCAGGTCATAGATTATTGGCAGGTGCACAGTCAGGAGAATTTGAGGAACCTAGCTCTATTCTAAGTGGGACAGAAAGCCAATTATTTTTTAAAGTTTCTGTATGAACTTAGATCATTTCCACATAATTTTTAAAATTATTTTTATTGTCACTGAATTTGTCATTGAATTATAAGAATTGTGAGAACCAAGAAATCTTTTTTTAGTCACTTGAAAGCCACTTTACACTGTTAGATATTAAGAGTTTTTTTTAGTTAACGAAATGACATTTTCAGAGAGTAAATTTGTGATCTATAGAGTGAGAGGATTAAACCAACTGATCTTTAAGTTTGGCCCCTTTGGCTCTATGAGTCTGCAATTTCAAATCAAGTCAACAAATATTTATTATTATTAATTGCCTAGTATTGAGTAACACATCAAAAACTTCATGTTCTTTTGACCTAGTTCCTTCCCAAGTACAAATGTGAGTTATATAGTGACATCTCTTTTGTTTAGTATTTTTTAGTATTAGTAGTTTAGTTTTAGTAACACTACATTTTAGTGTCCTTGGTTAAACCACATGTATTGGCATTTTGATGAAGGAAGAGATCTTGGCTTTGAGAGATCTGGAATCTACTAGACAATGGAATTCTCAAGCCTTGAATTTTGTTGGGGGTTACCCAGATATTAAAAAAGAATGAATATGGGAGAGTGTTTCTGTGATGTAGATAAAAATCAGTGACTTGGATGAAGGCAGAGATAGCATTCTTATCAGATTTGTAGATGACATAAAGGTGTGTGTGTGTGTGTGAGAGAGAGAGAGAGAGAGAGAGAGAGAGAGAGAGAGAGAGAGAGTGAATTTATTAATCCCTTAATATGTTCTAGGCCCTTGGTGCTAAGTTCTGGGGATACAAATACAAGCAAGCAAAATGGTCTCTGTCCTCAAGGAGTTCTCATTCTATTTGAGGAAGATGACACATACAAGGAAACTGGGAGTAGAGGTGAGGGACAGGAGGCAAGGATATTAGGGTTAGGTGTGCAGCATTATATATGCAGTAAAGTGGACTGTCTTTTCTGTGACACTGCCTGTCATAATCAGCATACAGTAATTATTTTGGCCTACACAAAATAGTATATGATATGGTATTCCTCTAAATGTGCCCTCTGGATTTTTTGGTAGTAAGTATAGATTTAATATCTATAGATATATTTCCTGAAACAAGATTCTTTTAAAAATTACAAAGTGGCTGCTATTTCCACAGTCAGCATCTGCAGAGCATGCATCTAAAAAGAACACGAGCTCTTCTGTTAATTTACCTGGTTTGGGCTTGCCAGTGGATTGGCAGTGTGACCCCTTTAAGCAATGAAAAAATTTCCAACCACAATGGCAAAATAGCTGCACACTCTGAAATTTCTGACCATTTAACTTTATAAGTCATGATTTGTAACATTTTTTTAAATGGGGGCATTCAATAACTTGTACTTAATTCAAGGCTGATAAAGGCTGGACTTAGGTCATGATCTACCAATGATGACAGTCACCTCATTCAAACTCTAGCACTAGAAATTTTAAGTGATGAAGAATTACCATTTGAGTAAATAAATGATGCCAGATTTAGTATTCACTATAATCAAGTCAGTATTGTGCTTTTAGAAGTCCTACCTGTAAAATAGCTGAGGAAAACTACTTGTAAAAAACAGTAGGCATGTCATGAAATATAAAATGGGTTGGTGGTGATTTTTGACATCTTGCGATACATTCTTACATATAATGTAAGGAAAAGCAGTAGCGTGTGTGTGTGTGTGTGTGTGTGTGTGTGTGTGTGTGTGTGTGTGTTCAATGGCTGTTTGTGGGGATGTTTCCATTGATCTCCATTCAGAAATCTTACCACAGAGGAATCAGGCCAAAGGATCTTAGAGTTACCAGGTCATCTCTGTCTTCCTTGAAGCCACAGTAAGCATTGATGGTGTGAAGGACAACTTTTGTACCTTCTACCTCTTCCAGAATCTTTTGGTCTTTGGATATATTCTAGACCAGTTCCATTAGGAAAAATGAAATGAAAATCACCTTCTTCCTTTCCTTTGTCCCCTGACTCCCCCCAAAGAGCTGTATTGCTTCTTTGTCTAATTCTCACCTGAATCATGGTGCATTTGCTGCAACCTCTCTTCTGGTAGCCAACTTGAGGTTGTGATAGACCTCCTTTGGCAATAACTCCACTTGCTTTGAGCAACCATGAATCAACAGTCATTGTGTTTGAAGGATCAGCTGCAATTTTTTTTTTCCAAGTACCGCAAGGATTTGGGTTCCTTGGCACATGGCTGCCATGTCAAGATGTGCTTCTCTCCAAGGTGAGTTCATCACATTTGTTCTCTTCAACATTGACTCCACAAACATCAGAAATTGAATCATTGATGTACAGAACTTTTCCATTATTGAACTTCATGTAGGAAGTAGTTCATAAAGAAACACAGCTGTTGTCTTCTTTCCACATGAAACTTACCATCCACATCTTCAGTAGCATCTTTTAACTTCCTAAAAAGATTATAGGAAAAAGAAATCCTCACGATGTTCAGTGGAATTCACATTTTTTTTTCTTTTGGTTCTGTGACAGATATTTGTGTTTTGTTTCTAAATTCCATTTGAATTCTGGTAATGATTTTGTTGTTTGAATTTATAAATTTCTCTGTGTTGTATTAAGACATTAATCTTTTGTTTGTTTTGTTTTGTTTTTACTTTAGGAGACACTTAACACATCTGCTAGTTCAAGAAACTTAAAATCTCTTGATACTGAAAACAATGAAACTGAGTTAGAAAGAATTTTACGGCGCAGAAAGGTGACAACAGAACCAGATAGCAGTAGTAAGCTGGTTTGAGTTCTTCACAGTCCTACTCTTCAGTTTCTGTAGTATTTGTCTTTAAATTCGTTCTTTAAATATGAAATAATTTCTTCCCAATTATTGAGTGAATTTTCTAATGTGAGTGAGAAGTATTCGATGGACATGTGAGGAAGTTAAGGACCAGAGAAGTAAGTCATTTCCCTCTCCACCTCAGCAAAACGGGGCTGTTGGATTAGACAGTCTCCTAAGTCCATGCTAGCTCTAACATTCTGTGATTAATATCGCTAATAGTAGTGACTCTCATTTAGATGGTGCTTTACATACATTATCATCTTCAGCTTCAAAGTAACTTTGACCTAGTAATATATGTTCTTTGCCCAATGTCACATGACTAGTAAGTAGCAGAACAGGATTCATCTGAACTCAGGACATTTGATTCCAAACATTTCCCACCACACCATGATGATTTGACAAATCCAGATATAGAAACACTTTGCACATCTACCTAGCTTATTGAAAAATTATATAACCATTTTACATAAATTAAAGTTTTACAAGTCAGGTCATATTTTAAAGGCATTAGGGCAGTTTGCTGATTAGTGGAATTACAGTATGCCTTTGAACAAATCACTTTATCTCTCTAAGCCTCGGTATCCTCATCTGTAAAATGAGGATATTAGAATAGATGTTTTCTAAGGTCTCTTCCAACTCTAAAATTCTGTGATCCCATAGACAGAAAAAAAATGGTTCTTAAGACTTTGAAGCAGCGTTTAAGATTTTTTTGTTGTTGCTACACAAGAAATTGACCATCACCTATTGCAGATTTTCTGAATTTTTTTTAAACATTCAGGGAATCATAGTGTCTACAGGATGAGAGTTCAAATCATCAGGGTATTAGACATTTGAGAAAGCAACAGAATATGTTGAGAATTTGAGCTTTTATCGAATCCAAAATTATTCTAGTTACAATTCTAGAATGACAGAATTGGAAGGGACCTCAGTGACCATCTGGTCGAACCACTACCTTAAGCCTGAATCCTTTCTACAACGTGTCTGTCAGAGGTCATCTTCCATTTGAACATAATGGTTTGGTCAGACAGATGATTCATTCAAGCAAGTCAAATTGCAATATAATTCTCTCTTTTAAAAAAAAATTATTTTTCTATGAGAGGGGTGGGTATGCAGCTGTATATCTTTTATTTTGGCGTAAAAATTAGAGTAATAAAATTCTAAAAGAATAAGCAATCAATCAGTAAGTATTAAACACCTGCTATGTGCTAAGCACTTCGCCAAGTGTTAGGGATACAGGTGGAGACAGTGAAACAACGCTGCATTCTGGGGGCTGCCATTCTGACAGGGAGATAACAAGTGCATACATAAATACATATAGTGCATATAGAAATATGTGAAGTAAATACAATGCAAATAGATACAAGGTATTTTGAGAAGGAGAGGACATTAGAACTTGGGGTGACAGATAAAGGCTTCATGTGAGAGATAGTGCTTCAGCTACATCTTGAAGGAAGAGAAGGTAAGGAGGGACTACATTCCAGGCATGGCAGATGGCCAGTACAAAGATAGGCAGTCATATGTCGTAAGAGTCAGAGAGAAGGCCAATTTGCCTGGATTGTACAGAGTAGAGGGGGAAGTCATGTCTGTTGAGATGAGAAAAATAGGTTGAGGCCAGGTTATGTAGGGCTTCCACAGAGAGTAGTCACATGGTCAGGTCACTAGAGAGGAGGACTCAGATGCAAGAGATGTTTTGAAGGTGGAAGTGACAAGATTTGGTACCTGACTGGATATGTGGGGTGATAGAGAGTGAGGAGTTGAGAGTAATGCTGAGGTTACAGTAAGGACGGCGGTGTCTCCGACAGAAATAGGCAAGTTCAGAAGGGAGGGGGATTTGAGAGGAATATAATAAGTTCAGTTTGGGACATGCTGGATTTGAGTTCCCTCTGGGACATCCAATTTGAAATGTCCAGTAGTCTGACACTTAGGGGAGAGGCTGGAGCTGAATATAAAGATCTGTAATTTATCTGCCTTAGAGATGATAGTTCAACTTATGGTTGCTCACGAAGTTATCAAAAGACGAAGTATAGGGGAGCTTAGGAGAGAACCTTGGGAAACACCTACTATTAGGGGGAGTGAGATGAATCAATAGTATTTATCAAGTGCCTGTGACGTACAAGGCACTGTGTTAAGCACTAGGAATACAGAGAAAAGCAAAAGACAATCCGTGCTCTCAAGGAGCTCACAGGGGGAGACAACATGCAAACAACTCTGTACCAACAACAGGATAAATTGGAGAGAATCAATAGCGAGGGGGCATTTACACTAAAGAAGATCAGGAAGAGCTTCTCGTAGAAGATGGGATTTTAGCTGTGACTCGAAGGAAGTCAGGAGGCAGAGATGAGAAGGGAAAGTATTCCAGATATGGGGAACAGCCAGAGAAAATGCCTAGAATCTGGAGATGGAGTTTCTTGTGCAGTGAACAGCAAAGAGACCAGTGTCACTGGCTCATAGAGTGGGTAGAGGGAAGTAAGGTCTAAGAAAACTGGAGAAAGATAGGAGGGGGACAGGTTGTGAAGAGCTTTGAAAAAATCCTCCAAACAAAGGATTTCCTTTTTCATCCTGGAGGTGATAGGGAGCCACTGGAGTTTATTGAATAGGGAAGATTATTTTGACAGCTGAGTTGAGGATGGACCACAGTGAAATGGATGATGAGCAAGGAGTAAAAAGGAGACTGAGGAATAGTCAGACAGATAGGAGGAGAACCAGGAGAGAACAGTGGCAGAAAAACCCAGAGAAAAGTCACCAGGAGGGGGGGGAGATCAGAGAAGGAAAGAAACCTATTTCTCTCATGATAGAAGTTATTCCCAATGGGTTTCTTTACCAGTTTTACTGCTGATAATGATTTCCCTAAAAGAAACTAAATTAATGGAATTTAAACATAGGGAAGCACTTAATATTGTGATGTTTGATCAGTTATTGAAAAAGTACCTTGCATTTGGAAAAAAAACACATCTGTGCCTCTTCTGCTGGCTAATGTAGAAGTTTGTTGAGCTTTCTATCTCTACCCTTTCACTTTTCATCTTGGATTTTGCCTAACTTACTGTTATACTTTCAAAGTCAGTTTGATTCCACTATCTTATTCCCAACTCACTGTACTAACTAAATACCCCCTTGAACTTTTGAATTCCAAAAATCTTACAATTACTCCCTTCCTAGGAGCGGCTTTGAAACCTGAATGAAGTAAAACTAGATTCTTCTTTCTGAGCGTGACTATCACCCATGTAAGCTATAAGCAAGATTGTTAGCTTTTAGCTGGATTTCTTGCCTTCTACTCCTTTCCTGTCGCTGTTGAGGCAAGATGATGACCCTCTAAAAGCAGTCAGTGAAGAGGTATCAGAAAGACAAACATTTCATTCAAAATGCTCCTCAGATATTTGTTTTTTCAGCAGAAATGAGAAGTTTTCCAGTATGTTAATGGGGAGATTTAAATGCAGAGGAACAGAATAAGAGACTGCATAGTACAGTGGCTTTAATACCAGATTTGGCATCTAAAGACCTCGGTCCATATTCCAGCACTATTACTTATTACCTGTGTAACCTTGGACAAGTCAGTTGCCTTCTCTGGATTCCTGTTTTCTCTTCTGTTATATGAGGAGATTAGACTGGGTCATCTCAAGTCTAGTCAGCTCTGTATCCTGTGAAACCTACCTTTAATTGTATAGAGGGTGTTAGGAGCAAATTTACAGTCATGGTGAGAATTTGAAGAAAAAGGACTCTTTGAACCCCCTCCATCCCCTGGAAGCAATTGGAGGAACTTATTGAGATTATGTCCTGACAGGTGTGTTTGTCTCTAGTGGGAAGGAAGTGGATATCACTATGTACAGTGTGTTATTCTGCACACAAAAGCTTATGGAAAAGGTAAAGATGTATTCAAATGTAAGGTGACAGGCAGAAAACAGGAGGATTATAATAAGAAATACACAGTTAGGGCAGCTGGGAGCAGGGTTGAGGTTAGTAGGACCCAAATCCTAAGTTGCAGCTGGTCTCCTCCAGTGGCCTGTTAAAGTGTATTTTCCTGTAAAACACTTCATATGGCTCTAATTGTCATTCCCACATTTTACCTAGTAATTTGGTCTACAAAATTGGTCTTTCAGAGAGCAGCAAGTGCCTCTCTAAAAACATTGGGAAGCTTAGACAGGATGAAGAAAAGTCCAACTTAACCATTATGTATTTTTTTTATTTCTTTTTAGATGTAGGAAAAGCAAGGGCTCGCCCACTCCCCCTCCTCCTTAATAAGGCTTCAGTTCCGGAATGAGCAGCAGGAACTAGTGTATTCAGAAATGAGGAAAGAGAAATGCAGATTAGATGGCTTAAGGCAGTCTCCTTCTGGCTACATTCACTCTTTTATTGACCTTAATACCATCTCTCTATTTTCATGCCCACAACCTGAAGGGCAAAGGGAAATCAGGATATTTAATTACCTCACCTAATTCACTCCTACCCTCTCTTTAAGATAAACAAGAAAAGGGCCCTGCTTTCTACATAGACTGATGCTTGCCCATTTTCTTGTGACATGGATCTGGCCTTTCCAGGGATTTTATAAGTTTTCAGGGGCAAAAACAAATAAAGGCTAAAGTCCTGTTGTGAGGAAAATCAGCTAGATAGCATCCTTTAACATAAGGCTAGAAATGCTCCATGTTGATGCTTAATAAATATTAATAATAATGCATGCAGCAATAATTACAATAACCAGTGAACTAAATCCTATTCTGTAGTTTTTTAATACCTTTCTAGAGATCAGAAAAGTCTAGACCTCTATTTATCCCTTAATTTCTTCACCCACTGTCTCCATGTTAGGAGGAAACAAATCCACTTACTTCTCATTCACATTGAAAATGGAAATGTTTTATAAAAGCTGTTTTATATTAGAGAAGCCTTATGAGCCTTTTGAAAGAACCTTTTGAAGTCTTTTCCCTTTTCCATTAAAAATGAGGAGCTGTGTTACGTGAAGAATTAACTTTTTGAAGGATAAAGGGTTGCTTCAAGGAGGGCTGTTAGTAAACCAGAGCTTCATGAGAATAGTTTTTGTTCATCCCAGGGCAGCCATACACTCTGCTCAGGGAAATGCCCAGGTGATCTTCCAAGGTTGGTCACTCAGCACCCCTTTAAAAGCAACAGAACAGTAGAAGTGGAGCAGATTTCCAATAGGAATGGCTTTCAGAATGTCCCAGAGATTTCAGCTGTTCTGTATACAGCAAGCCTAGTTTGCCCAGCCAGCCCTAGGCATTTTATTTTTCAATACCCTACGCACAGGCATAACCCACGATTGTTAAACTGTAGGTATGTGTTTGGTTTTAAGGTCCAACGGGGATATTAGCCACTTCAGAGTCCAAATCCATGCCAGTGTTGGGTTCTGTATCCAGTGTAACAAAAACTGCATTGAACAAGAAAACTCTGGAGGCAGAATTCAACAGCCCGGCCCCCAAAACACCTGAGCCAGGTGGAGGGCCTCATAAACTGGAAGGAAGCACAAGTTCCAAGGTTACATTTCAGTAAGTAATGATGCTCTTTCTTATATAGTATGTAGCAGAATTTGTGATTACTAATTTATTACTCTTGTTTGTATTTTTTCTTTCTTTCTGGAGAATACTCTAGATAGTCCATAAGTCCTTGAAGTGTTATAGTTGCTTCTTTTAGCATCTCCTCTTTCTTCATTTGAAGGGTCATGTTCCTATGATAGACAGTAATTGTTCTGTTGAGTTCCCTTCAAGGAATGATGTCATTCAGGGCTGGTGGAAAGTATATCTTCCAAGTGAATTCCTTTCCCTAAATTGAATAGTATCCAGTTTCTTCCAGATAAAAGTTTGACCTTAAAAATCCTGGATGAAGAAACAACTTAGCTTGTCTTAGTTATATTTCCCATCTTAGGGGATTTAGTCATTTTTTTTCAAGATTTACATACTTAATTCATCTATCTTAAGTTGGTGCCTGACCAACTCGAGAAGACACTAGATAGATGTCCAAGGGATCTGTTTAAAAATGTCTATTTTCACATCCTCGTTTTCCAACCCTAAGAGAAGATTTACCAGCAGAGAATGCTGAGCTGTCCCAAGAGAGAAAATAGGTTAGGTAAAGAGATGTGGTTCAACAGACCTGGATCTTCAAAGTGCCACTGTCAGCATCAGGGAGTTAATCCTGCTACAGAAGTCTATGTTTCCAACAGATCCGGTAGACGATCATTTTGTTTTCTAACAATGCCAGCCTCTTTTCGAAATTAGTCTACAGTTTTGCTTCAGTTCTCTTGCCAGGATGTCATCTGGCTTGTCACTTAAAGAAAAGGAAGTAGGTGAGACAAATCAGATCAGCAGAATATTGTAATCATGGTTAATTAAACCTCTGATTTCCTGTTCCACCAGGAGAAAAAGGACCCTCTTTTTGTAGCTTGTGCTGTCTTACTTAGTTCAAAGGGTGAATCCTGGACAAATGAACTGGAAATTCAGTTTGGATCTATTTTTACCAAGTGGTGTTTTTTTTCCCACTGCTACATTCTCTTATTGGTGTTGTTAACCTTTCTCTACCTCCCTGTCTCCTCCCCCCCGCCACCTCCCCCCCCCCCACCTTTTTCAGAATGAAAGACCTTCTTTGCTGACTTATAGTTTTAGCTAATTTTATTGTGTTTCCAAAGGCACATTTTTTTTTCCTTCCAGGAATGTTTCCCATCCTTTTGACTGGAATCATTTAGACAGAAAGGTGATCCATACTCACCCTTCATCTCTGTGTTTAAATTTGTTTAACACCTAATTTGGCATCAACAATCTGGCTGCATTGGAACCGATACCCAGACATAAAAGCCACTGGGTTGAGACAAGTTAGTTTCTGAGAAATGCTTCAGTGTGTGTATATAGATTTTTTTCCCCCTCTACCATATTACACAGATAATCTTAATCAGAAAATACTGCAACTCCTTCCACCTTTTGTCTGCCTTTTATTCAACAAAAGTAAGTGGAAATTACATTTCCAAGAAAGGAAATGAAATAATTGCAGGCCCACGGTCTGCAGAATGTGTGGTGAATTGACAGTGAAAGGGATCTGTGTGTTGACAGACACAGTTGTTAGACGCTTTAAAGGCATATGTGAAGCTCAATTTATTTCTCGTCTTGCCTGTTCAATGACTGCCTAAGAGACACATTTCAATTTAATTTACCTACTTAAAGCACTAATACAAACACTGTGCATTGCTGTGTTAACTTTTCAACTTTGTAACCTAATGCTGGATTATTTAGTTCTTGGCATTCTTTGGCTGAAATGACTAAACGGCACGTATTTTTCATATTGACAGTCAATTAATGAATAACAGCACCTTCCTGAAAAACCCGTTTCTTAAGTACAATTATGCTACTAAAACAAGTCCGGGGATTTTTTTTTATCATGGTAATTATTCACTTCCCAAACAGGCAGAGATCCGGTACCTTAGCATCTAAATGAAGTTTAACCTAACAGTGACATATAAGACTGAAAAGTGAAGCTACACAGTGTTTATTTAATAGTAGTACTTCATGAATTCTGGTTTAGCCACTAGATGCTCTTTTAAGTTATATGCCTGAAGAGTCTTGTTCTCGAATTAGAATCCGAGGAGGACCTGAGTTTGAATTCTTACTCTGTCTCTTAACTTTCTGTGTGACATTGAATAAGTCACAGCCTCTCTGGTACTAATTGGCCTCTTCTATAAAAAGGCTTGGACTAGACCATCTCTTAAATCTCTCCATCTATGTTTCTTTACTCCAAATTAAGATGTTTCTGTTGCCTTGCAGCATAAAGCTTAATTGACAGAGTATTTGAGATTATGTGTCCACACTTGAAAAAGGAAGTTATTGAAACTTACTTACGTTGTCTGCAGACCACTGCTTCATTCTGAATGTTGGCAGTGGCGATTCTGGACGGTAGAGAAAACCCTATAGCAGTGTTAGTGGGAGAGTCAGCATGCTAAGAGCCTTTGAAGTCAGCAGACTTGGGCTCAGAAGTACTTCAGGACTTATATACCTCCCTGAGCCTCAGTTTCCCCAGCTGTAAAATGGGCATAATAATAGTTATACTACCTAACATAGAGTTGTTGTGAAAAAGTGCCCTTGAGAAATGTTTTTAAAGAACAGTTGTTTTAAATTACTGTTATTTGCCATGTGTTATTATCAGTTTTTGTTAATAGGTATTCAGAGTAAAATGTAGACTGTTTGTTGTAATTATTGAGACATAAAAGCCTTGATTAAATGGAACCCTCCAATACGAAGCTGTTGGATTCCCCTTTGCTGAAAAAGAGACAAAACTGCGTTAACAAAAACAAGAAGCTTATTTGGAGGAATTATTGATGAAGACTTGCTGGTGACGCCCCTGCCTTGGTAGAGTTTCATCTGAATCCCTAAAGCTGCTTCTGCAGGCCTTTACAATAGTAGGATCAAGATTTCCTCCTGAATCTAGGATTCTGTGACCAAGAGTTAGCCCTCCTTTTCACATGGCTATCAGTCAGCAGTGACATTATAGGAAAGAGAAAACACCCAGTTCTGCAGAGCTGAATGAATCCAGCAGTGAGCTGCTTATCTATTAAGAGTTCACCTCCTTCCTGTGACCCACAGCAAGTCCCTTAACCTATTTTAGCTTCGGTTTCCTCATCCATAAAATGTGGATAACATAGCACCCATACCTCCTGGGGTGGTGGAAGAATCAAATGACGGAATATTTGTAAAATACTTTGCAGAGCTAAAAGCACTATATAAATGTGAGCTAGTGTGATTTTACTGTCATTATTATTGTCATTAAAATTGTAAAATCAGCCTAGTACAGAGGAGAGGACATTATACTTGGAAGTCTGAAGACCTGGGTTCAAATCCCTGCCCTGTCACTTAACTAACTGTGTAACTGTGGACAAATTATTTCATTTCTTTGAGCTTCAGTTTTCTCATCTGTATTGATGATAGCTACAGAACCTATTTCATAGGATTGTTGTGAGGAAAATTTTTGCAAATCATAAAGTAAAATATAAGTTTAAAAATATGCTATCATTAATCATTTAGTTCATCTTCCTATTGAGACAGCTAAATGGCACAGGGGTAATGTGATGGAATTGGAATCAGGAAAACCTGAGTTCAAGTCCTGCCTCAAATAATTCCTAGTTGTATTACCCTGCGCAGGTCACTTAACCTCTCTCAGCCTCAGTTTCCTCATCTGTAAAATGGGGATAATAATAGCACCTAACCTCACAAGATTGTTGTGAGGCTCAAATGAGATAACGTCTGTAAAACACTTTGCAAACTTTAAAGTGCTAAATAAATGCCGACTTTTGTTATTGCTATGGCCGCTATCACCACCACTATAACTTGTGGGTCTTTGCAAAGCAGTTGGGATGAGATGATATATTTTCATGATTTCTTTGCAAGACTGAATTAAAGTTAGCACCATGGTGACCATCTTGTCAAAAAACAAATCACACCACATGTAAGGGACCAGAACTATTTTAATACTTTTTACAAAGCACTTATATTACTTGTCTCATCCATCAAACATTACAGTTATTTCTATGAGATTTATTTTTTTGTTGCTAGTGAAAGATCTCATCAAGCACTTTATAAATATTCCTTTAAATATGGTACAGTTCCGGTGTAATCATATAATAGAGGCAGATCAATTTTATGAATTTAGAATAGCTACACTAAAATTAATTACTTCAAAACATTTGAAAGAATTAGGGAAAACCAGTCCATGTTAAGAAAAAGTTTAAATTGTAGGAACTTGAAAAGAAATGTCATTTTATTACTTTCTAAAATATGTAATACCTGAGACTAAGCTAATGCAGAGGTCCAGTTTTCATGACAAAATTGGAATAGTTTGTAATTAGCGTGTGGGGACAATCTGAGATCTGAACAGGAGAGAGTGAAAAGGAAACAAACTGGAGAAACCATTTTTTGAATGGTTTTTTTAAGATACTTGGGGATCAAGAGATAGCACTATTAAGATTTAAATAGAAGGAGAAGTCAAACTAAGCACTTGATCACAAAAAAAAAGTTTTTAGAGTAAAAAAAGGAAGAAAAGAGCCTGTAATACTCTAGTATGTTGTTTTAAAAGTGGTGTTAGTATTTCTATCATAAATGCTTAGAAAGCTTCGATGTTTTATTTGTGTATCACTTAATGTTTGTTTGTTTTTAAAGGACTCCCACATTGTGCTATGTCATTTGATCCTAATACATGTAGTCTCCTTATCCCTTATACTGGCATAAGAATGCAGAGTGACAATTTGGGTTTTTCCCTCCCATCACCACAAACTACATAAAAGGGAGAAATGTGGTTTAATACGACCAGGAGTGAATGATACTAGATTTATAGAAATAACAAGCTGGTTGAAGGATGGGGGATACTGAAACAGGTTTCTCCCCAGAGATGAACGGGAATAACTTTATTAAACATTAAAAGAGAGCCATGTGAGATGTTTTATAACTATCCCCTTCCTTCTTTCTGAGGGCCTGATTTCCGAGTTCTCCATCTGCATGGCTTTGTAGCCATTGCCCAGTTATATTCATAGGTTGGGAAGTGGGAAGCGCCTGATTTTTATTCCAGGACAGTTGATTCCTTTTTCAAACCACACTTCTGGGTTTCCTCTTCTCTTTCTTTCCTTCTCTGTAACTGGCCTGGAAAAAAAAATGTATTTAAAAGGTAAACTTGCTAGAGAAACAAAGCAAAACCAAATTACTTATCACTGCAAAACCTCAGGATTCAGGCTACTTGGGAGAAGGCCAGAATGGATTAGTGGAAAGTCTGTTGTAAAATAATTGGATAGAAATCCAGTTATGATTATTTTCAAGTATGTAAAATATTCTCGAGCTAGAGTAAATGAGTGTGGCATAATCATAGGATCATGCATTAATGTGGAAGGCATCTTGCAAGTTATCTAATCCAACCAGCTCATTTCACAGATGAGAAAACTGAGCCCCTGAAAGATTCAGTGACTTGCCTATTTACATATGTAGAAGCATCAGAGCCAGGATTTGAACTGAGGTCTTTGACTCCAAATTCCCTCTCCTCTCCACTGTGCCCTACTGCCTTCAGTCTCCTGGATAGATGGCATTTCTTGAAATTGTGCTTCTACTTGTCATTAGTGATTACCTGGAAGCTTTTTGTTTCTCTGATACCATAAAGGTCAAGCCCCTGTTTAAATCATTACAGATTCAGAAACTCACAAAGCCAAAGGGAAAAAATCTTGTTGATTTTAATTATCCACTACTGTGGGCTATCTGTGCTTCCCGTTTCCTTTATTACAGATAATTGAGAGTTACCCCTGTGTTCCTTCAAGGGACTATTTAGATTTTTCACCTTTTGACTGTTTTTGAATATTGTTTTGTTTAATGTTTACATGGTTTTCTGAGAGGCACTGTGGCATAGTAGATAAAAATAGTTTTCATTTATGTAAAGACAGAGATCGATTTTCATTTGCTTGTATTGGTTGTGATGACAATGTGAGCTTCTGGAGGCTTTTCCATGGAAGAGAGCCCTGCTTTCTCATTATGCTGCTTAATGGTCAGTGTGTTCCCAGGGGTGACTTCAGGACATCTCTACCTTGTGGGCCAAAGCTATTTTCCTTCTTTCCATCCTTCCTTCCATCCTTCCTTCCTTCCTTTCTCCCTCCCTTCTTTCCTTCCTTCCTTCCTTCCTTCCTTCCTTCCTTCCTTCCTCCTTCCTTCCTTCCTTCTTTCCTTTCTTCCTTTCTCCCTTCCTTCTTTCCTGCCTCCCTTCTTTTCTCCCTCCCTCCTTTCCTTCCTTCTTCCCTCCCTCCGTCCCTCCCTCCTTCTTTCCTTCTTTCCTATTCATCTGGTCCAAACGGGTGTGTTGTATTCCACATTATAGGATCCCAATTTGGCCAAAAAAAAAGGGGGGGAAGTACATTCTTCTTATTCTTGCTAGGTCTGAGATAAGTCATTAGAAGAATACTGTTTGTGTCTGTGGGACACCCTTTCCTGGGGAAGGCAGACCGTTTAGTGGTAGACACTCCCAGCCTAGTCCTTCACTGGGGTATCACCAAGGACTTCACCAAAGAGGCTTCTAGAGAGTAAACAGCTGAGACAGGGATTCCAAGAGAATCTTGATCTCCCCAAGCATTTTCAGAGACAAAACCTTGGAATCAGGAAGTCCTGAGTTCAAGTTTCATTTCTGATGCATAATGGTTATATGGCTACAGGCGAGTCTTCGTGCTTGCCATGTCACTCTCCCTGTTCTCAAAGACTGAAAATTGCAGGTATACATTAGTCGAGGGAGTGATTCCATTGAAATCATAGATCCAAACGAACGAACGAACGAATGAATGAACAAATGAATAAATAAAAATGATAGCCTGTCACTAATAACAACCAGAACATGGTTTTTTGGTCAGCATTAGACAGCAGAAAACTACAGTGTTTCTTTCAAAGTCCATAAAGGTTACAGTTCTGTAGGTGATGAACGGGAAACTGTTTGCCTTTTCTGTGAGACACGGTCAGGTCAGTTTACTCTGCTGAAGTTGGAGCCTCAGTATTTACTCTTCCTATTAATCTGTTTCAGGAAGATTAATATCACATAAAACTTACTGAGACAGTTAAGTCTCATAGATTATTGGTTTGTTTGTGGGGTTTTTTTCCATCATTAACTGGGAAATGCAGCTTAGAGGTTTCCCTGCGTTCTGAATGATCATCAGAGAGTAATAATGGTCCCGTGTGGTGGAAAAGAACACTGAAGTTGGAGTTAGAAGACCTGGGTTCAAGTCCCTGCACTGCCACAAACTAGCCGTGTGACCATAGACAAGTAGTTTAGCCCTAATCTCCTGATCTGTAAAATGGAGAGAGTACTTGCATTAGATACCTTGTCGCATTGCTATGAAGGTTATATGAGAAAACATTTATAAAGTTTGTTGTAAGAAGGGGCCATATGTCTGCCAGAACCAGCGAGGATGCAGCTTATTTGTATGAACTGACTTAAGCCATAAATGCAAGGGAACTCTTCTAGGTCATCCTCAGACCCACCGGTCACCAGGTATAAGCTTTTCCAGTTGATACATATCTCTTTCTTTAATTAGTCAGTTAAGCAGTTACCAAGGTGGTTTTTTGTTTGTTTTTGGCAGGGCAATTGGGGTTAAGTGACTTGTCCACGGTCACACAGCTAGTACATGTGTCAAGTGTCTGAGGCTGGATTTGAACTCAGGTCCTCGTGACTCCAGGGCTGGTGCTCTACTCACTGCGCCACCTAGCTGCCCCCAGTTACCAAGTTTTTGTACATGGAGAGGGGAGAGGGTGAGGAAGAGGTTTGAGAGGGTGACATCCTGGCCCAGAAGGATAAAAAAATCCAATATTATAACTACGGGACTTTGATTTTCATTTTTTAAAATTAATATAGAGTGTAACCATTTTTATTTCAAGTTGTATTTCAGATTGATAGTGTCTCTATAGATATTTGACTTTATGTCCTCTATATCCTATGTATTTTTCTGAGATCATATCATTTGGGCCGCTATTCAAAAACCTAAGAATAGTGAATAAAAAACAGTTTTCGATATGTCGGCAAATAAAACTTTTCTGTTAACCAAAAACCGAATTCAATTGACTTTCATATTTGTAACAAAAAGGATGATTGACTTATTTGACCTTTAACCTTTTTCAAAATTTATTACTTCCCATGTGATATTAATTTAGAAAAGTATTGTTGAAAATGACCAAATCATTGGCTTGCAGTTGCCAAACCTGATTAAAACCACCAAATAGAAATTGAGGGTCTGAGCTCTGTTTAGGGAAACTTGGTATATAATTATTTCCCTAAATGTTTATCTCAGCTGGAATTTAATTTGGGTGGACACACAACTATTCCTTAAGAAGGCTCTAGGTAATGTTTTGTTCAGCAGGAAACCCAAGAGGTCCTCCTGGCCCCTATGGTGCACACTTACATTTAAAAAAAAAAAAAAAAAGGTGTGTTTTCACACTGCTGCTCCCACCACGAGACCAAGGCTTGGTCTTCCTTCTCTTTCTTTTTGTGTGTGTTCACCTTCTCTGCATTTAGTAAACATTGGCTTCTGGGCAGTGGACTTCTTGGTTAGCAGAATGAGCCGCAGAGAAGGTGCAGCCTAATCTGATGATCTGGTGCAATTAAAGGATTTGCTCTCCTCTCTGCTGTAATCTTAGTACCACTGAATTGTCTACTCACACTGCAGGAAACAGCCCTGCCTCAGCAAGATGCAACTACAAAAGGTTTTCCATGTGCAGCTTGTACATGGGCAATTAAGCTTTAACAACAAAATTAGGAGAACAACTGGATGTCCTGGAAGCTGAGATTCTGTTTCCTCCCCTCTCCACCCTAGCCCTCCAATCCAGTTCTCTCTCTCTCTCTCTCTCTCTCTCTCTCCCTCTCTCCCTCTTTCCCTCTCTCCCTCTCTCCCTCTCTCTCCCTCTCTCCCTCTCTCTCTCCCTCTCTCCCTCTCTCTCTTTCTCTCTCCCTGCCCCACCCCCATCTCACCTCTCTGCCTCTCTCTCCTCTCTGTCTCTGTCTCTCTTTCTCTCTGCCTCTCTCTGCCAGTTTGTTTGTTAAGGGGCTATCTTATCTAGAAAGATTGTTTAGTTAATAGTTGTGTAAGGGTTCTGAATTACAGCTTAACAGCACCTTCCCACCAGTTGTCAAAGACATATTACATTCAGTGTAAAACTGGCAGTTAAAATGCTCTTTGGTTATTCCAAAAATGTAAATACCTCAATGAATTAATTTTGTTCTGCATAACATTCACTTCTGATTGAAAGCACTGGTAATTGCCAGAGACTTAGCACAGAATATCTTATTTCTTTCTACATAGAGAATTGAGCATAGAGGTAAATACTAAGGAAGGTATTTGCTTTTGCTGCAGTACTTTTTTCTTTACCTTTCAGCAGTCTCTGCAAGGTCTTAGTGTACACTTCTAGATACATTTAGCATAGAGAAAACAAAATTTAATTTCTAAAAATAGGCAAATCTGAGGTTTTTTAGGAGTTATGGAACAAATACAGAACTGCATTGATAGAAGGAATGTCCATGATGGGAATGAGGAATTTTTCACTAATGAAATCACAGGTCTAGTCCTAAAAAAAATAAACAAACAAGCAAATTAATAAATGACCAACAAAAAATGTAGTTCGCTAAAATCAATATGTAATTTTAGGCTCACAGTAGCAAGCAGTTTTCAAAATTCTTATTTATTTCGTTAGTTTGTTGAAAAGGCATAACATTTGGGCAACCTTAAAAAACTCATAAATTGTCATATATCTAAAAAGTTATCATTATAGAATCAAATTGTTTTGGGAGCTTAGAGCCAATATAAGCATTTTGAAGAAGAAGACCTTTTTGTGGGGGCAGACATTTGTATGACATATAGACTATACCACATAAGGGATACAGGAGACTTTGTTTCTTTAAAGTCTCTGTTTTTAAGCAATGCTTAGATGATCAGAGTTTTCGATGTGAGTGACATACCTAAGCTGCAATATTGTTGTAAGGGTGGCAAGGATTAAGTTGACTTGTCTCATTTTTCCAGCTTTTGGTAGGTTAAGGTACAGTCTCAGACCCATACTCTTCTTTGTCTGATTTTATGTGGGTATTACAAACAGGTAGAAATCAAGGTCATATAGATTTCAGCATCTATGCCACAACTAAAAGCCAGCCCAGCCTGGCAAACATTGTTTAAGCACCCACTGTTTGCACTACAGATACAAAACTAAAATGAAATCAGTAAGAGCTAACAATTAGCAGCACTGACTTGGCTAGAGAATGTGATTAATCATGCCTAGCTGTATTTTAAGAGCTCAAAGTTTTTATGTTCAGCTAAATTGTGGCACCATCTGAAAAATGTTTTTTTTAAGAGGGAAAAAATTGGCAGTAAGCATTATTAGCTAGGTCATTGCCTTTTAAAATGCCTGTGCATTTTAAAAAGATTTTGAAGTCATGAAGTATGTTAGCACATTTATTCACTTAAGAAAAATAGCTGTGGCGTCCTTGTCATGTTTTAGGCACATATGTGTTATAAAAAAGAGCTCTCCCAAGACTAATCTCCAAGATAAACACAAGTGAAACTTTTATGTGGTATGTAGAGTAAAATCTTGACTTGTGGCCACTGTTCTAGTTACCGGCTGAGCTGCTTTGTCAGAGTTAAAGAACATAGCCGGAATTCCCCCTCTCCGCCTGAAGACAAAAAGAGGCCCAAAATACAGAATTAAATTTTACTTTTCAACTAAAAAGGGTTTTAGAAAAATCGCAGAAACAGACTCGGGTTTTGCCAATTCCTAGGGACACTTGAAAATGGCAGCATGTCAGCAGAAATGCAGAAAGTTTTATCTTTTATTTGGAAATTTTTTGGTCACGTTTTAAGACAGGGAGAAATTCTACAAATGTATTAGAAGGCCCTGAAAAGCAGGATTTCTAAAAGAGACAATACAGCCATCTCTGCCATCATGGCATTGCTAACTGCTGAAGTAACTGGGTAAAGGACCAGAGAAAAATATGTAAGAGGGCTTCTAGGCTCTCATTCTTTTTTTTTAACCTTGGGAAAGTATAAAATGGATGTCCTCTCTGGAGTTTTTCTGGTAAACTACTTTATAAAGACAGATTTAAATCTTTCAGTCTTCTGTCCATGAAGGTGGTAAATATGATTGCCATTTTATCCATTTTTATTGTAAATGAAACAGAGTTCAAACTGTCTGGCTGTGCGTCATTTGCTGGACCACTGCCATGCACTAATGCAGACGCCCTACTGCGAGCCCAGAGAAGAACTATACTTTGATTCACCAGATTGTGTTAAATAGTCCAGCTGTTGAGATTTGAAAGATAGTTCCCTTCGAAGTGAAATAAAAATGAACTTGGCATTTATTCCAGAAACCGTTTTTGTACTGTTTGGCAATCAGCTTTTCAGAGGTAGCATTTTATAAAATAACTCTCACTGCTTAAAAGTTACATTCACTATAATGTTCAAAATGTCCCACCTTGTATTATCAGTAAAATTAAGCTTGAGTGATATGTAGAATTTGCATAAAATGAGCATTTTCCCCCTTCATTTCATGAGCTTTGATTGTTTTCAATTGACCTCAGAACCATATCTATTAGGGCTTGTTTGGGCATTAGTTAATATGAATTGCAGTTAGCTGGGATGTTGTTGAATATAATTGGAACATGGAAAGTTGATTTTAAAAGGAATTTCACCGAATACAAACAATGATGTGCTTTTAAAAATCAAGAGTGCTGAATTTCCATCCCTTGTCAAACACTGAGAAATTCACCAATTCCCTAAAGTTCTACTGGGCCAGAATGATTTTCATTTGTTATGATTCATCCAGCAGCAGTGTCTTTGTAGCCAGGTCTCCCCTTTCTATCAGCAAGTGACACCACCTTTGAAATTCAGCATGATATCTTGCTGGAAAAAAACTAGTCCATATCTAATAGTCCACCAGAGATGTGCCTATGATGTCGGCCCTGGAGTGGGTTATATATTGTCAAATCATTTGGACTTAGTTTTTTAGACTACAAAAGTTTCAAAACACAAACCCCAAAGTCAGCCGTTACAAGTACTTAAATTAACTGGATTTCTCGAACAACATCTAGTAGTAAAGGGTAGGAAAGAATCTTGTCCTTAAAATCAGCGTACAAGCCCAACTTCCACACTTATTAGGTGTTATCAGACGAGTCACTACCTCTAGCTAAATCTCATTTTCCTTATGAGCAGGCTGGACTAGGTGGTCTTTAAGAACCCTTCCAACTCTAAGTATCTTATGAATCTATGGAGAGAGCACTGAACTGGAGTGAGGAAACCTGGGTTTCTAGGTACCAGCCCTACTGTGTGACTTTGCCCAAGGGCCTAGGCCTCAGGCTGTCATCTGTAAATGAAAGTTTGGATTTAGCCCACCTCTAAGCCACCTTTCTAGCTCTACGATTCTGTGAGGCTAATGTTATATTTCACCACCCATTCCTCTAATTATGTCAATTAGGTTTTAAAGTATATAGGGCAATAACAGATAAGAATTTCCATGAATATTGTATTATTTTACTCCCTCCCATCTTGTTTACATCCTCCTTGGAGGATCAATAAAAGAAGATAAAATGAAACTTGGGTACAGCATGTAACAATTACTATGCAACACATGAACTTTTGCTTCTGGCATGGACAAGACAGTGAAACTTGAAGCTAAGTAGTGTTATCAGGCTTTTTTAGGGAAGAGTAACTGCTGACTCGGTATTTCTTTAATGGTGAAAACATCTGTTTGATGATCACCCTTTCCATGGAAGAAGAGTGTAAACCCTAATAATGAGATAAAAATAAGGGTCAGTTAAATATGGGCCATTCTAAAATTAACAGAGGCCAAACTCCAAAGGGAACTCTTTTTTAAACATTTTATTTATTTTCAGTTTTCAACATTAATTTCCATAAGTTTTAAATTTTCTCCTCCTCCCTCCCATTTCCCTCCCCAGGATGGCTTTGCAGTCCGATATGTGCTCTACACGTATTTTCCTCTTAAACTTATTTTCACATTAGTCATGTTGAATAGAAGAATTATAATGAATGGGAGAAACCATGAGAAAGAAAGCAAAACAAAAGAGAAAAGAGTTGGCGGCTTCACTCTACATTCTGACTCCATAGTTCTTTTCTCTGGATATGGATGGCATTTTCTATCATGAGTCCTTTGGAAAAGTTTTAGGTCTTTGCATTACTGAGAAGGGCTAAGTCTGTCAAAATCAGTCCTCGCACACTGTGGCTGTTACTGTGGACAATGTTCTCCTGGTTCTGCTCACTTCACTTAGCACCAGTTCATATAAGCCTTTCCAGATTTTCCTGAAGTCCACCTGCTCATCATTTCTTATAGCACAATAGTATTCCATTACATTCATATACCACAACTTGTTCAGCCATTCCCTAATTGATGGGCATCCCCTCGATTTCCAGTTCTTGACCACCACAAAGAGCTACTATAAATTTAGTTTTTGTACATGTGGGACCTTTTCCCATTTTTATGATATCTTTGGGATACAGCCCTAGAAGCACTATTGCTCGGTCAAATGGTATGCACATTTTTATAGCCCTCCAAAGGGAATTCTTGACCACCAGCTAAGCAGACTTGGAGGTGGGGGAGTTCAGTGGTGAAATCAAACTGGGAGTTTGGAAAAGCTAAAAGAAAAGGAAAGTCAAATGATGATAGCATGAAGTGATTCACCTTTAAAAGCTACAAATTGCCTTTGTACCCAGGAAAGATCTTGGAATTCAGGCAGAGAAAAAATTGTCCATCAAAACTGCCATGATGCAGGTTTTCATCTTTCATGGAGAACATGCCTTTCACAGATGATGTGGCATTGTATGAAAACCATCAGGCCTGAGGGGTCACTGAGCTGGAACTGAGCCCTGAGACTCTCTGTGAGACCTTTACAAATGACTTCACCTTGCTGGTCTCAGTTCTCTCATCTATATAATTATGGAGCTGGACTATGTGATCTATAAGGTTAACTTCAGCTCTACAGATTTGACTTTTAATTGATTGGGCCTGTTTTTGAAAGAGTCATTACAGTAATCCTTATAAATCAGTAACTCAAGGGAACTGGCCCTGTGTTAGCACCCACAGTAAAGAGGAAGGGTTCTAGCCAATTTAGCAGATTAAGAAAATTTGTGGTTGGGAATACTATTTACCACAAAGAGATAAAAGAACCACATATGTAGGCCAAGGTGTTTTCAGGAAAACTGTTAGCATGAAAAATTCTAGATGTTTTAAGCGTTGCATGGCCATTCATCTTAGTGGTAGAGCCCAGAAACACTCAGGGAAACTTTTAAGTGGTCAAAGTATCTCTGTCACTTTCTAAGATATGTGCAGTGGTCAGGACACATTCATACATGTACACATATATAGCGCAGAAAAGTGTGGGCTTCTCTAAAGATCTCATTCTTGGCCTTCAAACAAATGGCAAATTGAATGAGCATTCTGCCTATACCCAAGATAGATTGGTTCATATGGAAAACTTCTATAAATATCCCATGTATAAGAAAGGTATTAAGTATAAGAAAGAGATTCCCAGAGTTTGAAATGGCATAATTTCTAACACCCTGTGGGAAATACAATTCAATGACACTCATCTTGATTGAACCCCTGTTATGTGAGATGCACCATGGTAGAGGGGAGGGAGTGCAGAGAAAATAAAGCATGGTTCCTGCCTTCATGGAACTTCCTCAGGACTGGGGAGAGAGGAGGGAAATCATGTTAACTTATTCAGATCTATGGTTTCTTCAATATGTTTACCCCTCCACTAGCAGAGATTACACTTCTTTCATAGTTTTATGAGTTATGGACTAAAAACATTACATCATCTGGTAGACACTCTTGGGGATGACCCTTTCCAAACTTAGTTAGCTGTTCCTCGGCTGTCATCACATAATCTCTGGCTGGGATCATACTCAGAGCCCATACTGATTGGTAAAACCTGCCAAGTCTTATACTCTGATGACTGTATTTGACAACTCAGGGTCACTCATATCACGATGGGGTATCAGAATGGAACTTTACTGAAGGGACAGGAAGGCAAATAACCATCATATAAAAGTAAAATAAGAGTTATAAACTGTCTTATTAGTTAAGAGGAGGGGGTGATCCAGGAAAACTAAATGGGAAAAATGCTATGGGCTCTTGAAGGATAGGTAAAAATTGTATAGGTTTTGCTCATTCCTGAAGGGAAAAGTGCGAGCAAAGATAGGAGGCAAGAGACCACACAGTGTGTTTCAAGGAACACTAAATTTTCCAGTCTGGCTAATACACAAGGATAGTTGTGGGGAATTATAGGAAATTAAGATTAGGTAATTGTGTGATACTGAGACAGAGTGACTCCATGAACATAAGAACTTAAACCTAGAGAGGTAATTCTAAGGGGACAGTATGTTCATAATTCTGTGTTGGGTCTTGAGTTTATTCCCAAAATTTTCTGAGAAAAAAAAAAAGTTGAATTAAAGCCCAAGAGGGGAAAGAGATTCTTCCAGACTTAGAAGCATATCTAAAATATTGCTGAGGATTGAACATGAACCAGAATCACATAATTGAAAACCGGTAAAGGACCTTAAGAATTGTTAGTCCATCCCCTCCATCTCACATTTTAGAAATGGGAGGATAGACCAGAGAGGCGGTGATCTTAGCTAATGGCAGATGTGGACTAGCTAGATCAGTAAGTTTTCACCCCAGACCTCTTTTCCTTTGGTTAATGTTCTAGATTGGCCATCACTAGTTTTTTCAAATTCTCATCTCATTGGTAGAATTTAACCATGAGTTAAAGGAAATGAAATATTCATTAGTAACTGAAAGATTAAATTCTACCCCTAGACTGTAGAAACCAATAGCCATGAGTCATTCTCTAATAGTTGTTAGTAATTCTAGCAAAGAATGACAGACCAACCAGATGGTTTGGGATGATAAAAAAACCACCTCATAACAACTTAAGTAACACAGTTAATTTCCTGATGAAGGAAAATAATCTGTTTTTTAGTTAAAAAAAAAAAAGGTTTCCAGAGTTCCTCGTAACAAAACTTCTATTTGACCATCTTAATGGAGTCCTCCAAAGCTCATCCCTTTCAAGCCCTAAGAGTTTAAGATCTCACTTATTAATAGAGACTACCTGGAAAGGCGTTTTTAGTAAAGAAGGTGTAAGAAAATAAGGATACTGACAAACAACAGGGCTGCCATTTTCTACATCCTGGCCATAAGTGGGATATTAAACATTAACAGTAAGTTTTTAGTATGCAACATCCCTGGCAATTATATGCATAGTAATTAAGCTGGTTGATATATACTTAGCATTGAAACTTAAGGTAGTACAAGTAAACAAACAAACAAAAAAAAATTGAGTTGAGTGGGTAGGGGAGTTTGTTGTAGTGACTTGAACATGGGTGTATATTGAAGCTTCCTGTTTTAATGAGTTAATTTGTTAATGAGGTGGTAAGCTCAGTATCTTTCTGAACTGCCAAAGAAGAGCATGTGTTAAACTTTGGTGTCCCATAAACTTTGGGGCCAAGGTCTTAGTATCCCTCTGCTAGTTATGCCCTTGTCCCTAACACATAGAATAGACAAGGGAGCTCTCTACTGTTCAGTAATTGAGAAGGTACTTGCAAAATCTGTTCACAAAAGTGTAGTACTGCTCAGATTGGGAAATTGGGATTTGAGACATAATTTCAAGAGAGGAAAGGAAAGGACAGAGGAAGCATCTGTGGCAACAGCTTCAAATAGGTAAGAGACCCTACCTAAGTATACTCAGAAAACATCATGTCTCCTGGTTTTGGAAAAGAGCCTTAGTCCCAGAGATCTGAAAATGGCATTAGCAAAAGTTTTAATGCTTAAGATCTTGGAAGATTTCTTCTGTACGTGCTCCTAACCTCTTTTTTGGGCCTCTTTCTCTACTCTACAACAGTTCTAACTAAATTACTCCGTTTGGTAATGCCAGCAACTGGTGTCAGGTTTCCTTCAAGAACATTGTCTTAGAGCAATCTAGCTATATTGGGGCAGGCATCTATCTTGGCAGTGAGCAACAGAAGTGCCCAAGCAGTGTTCCTTCTGATCCTCAAGCTGAGCCACAGCTAGACTCTCAGCCATGACAGTATTCTCTGAGAAAACACTAGAGATCCTGGAATAGGGGATAAGGTGTTCTTTCCAGCTGTGTGAGGTTTTAACAGGAGAGTTCTAAGGAGCAGCCAATGAGTGAGGAAAAAAGCACAATGTATCCATTGGCTTTATACTTCCTGAGAAGAGCATGTAATTAAGAAGGTAGGTACATTTTACTTTTCCACAACTTTTGTAGTTACTCTTACTTGCCTCTCCTCCCTTTTCCCCCATCACCTCCTTTCTTTGTCTTTTTCATGTACACTTAATATCTAACCTAATAGCTCCACCTCATTGTTAAATGTCGGGCATCTCTGAATACAAATCTATCTCTGTGCATGTTAGTGAAATTCTGAAAGTTAACTAGGGTTTTTTTTTTGAGCCAAGGAATATCATAGACAAATATTTTCTCTCTCTCTCTGCTTTTTTTTATTTTTCTGTTTTCTCTTGTTTTGTTTTTAACTCTTCCTTCCACAGACCACCCAGTAACATTGGAGGTGCAAGAAGAGATATGGGCAATGAAAAACAGGCCGGTCCAGTTGTATTTTTAGATCCCATTTCCACAAGCAAACCCCAAACCAAAGACCAGGTGGCTGAAAATGAGTCAAGTCAACCCAAGGAGGATGAAGATGGCAACAACCAAGAATGTAAAGAAGATAGAGTTGAGAAAATCAAAGAGACAGACAGTTCCAACTGCTAACTTATGAGCCAACAGGCTGCCATTTTTGGAAGTCCTTTTCAATAAGCACATAATGAAATTGGGTGTCTTGTCAAGGGCTGTGAATTCTGAACGTATAAATGTATTCAAGAATTCAGATTCTATTCTAATGCCCCATTGTATGTATTTTAGCTGTACACATTAGTAAGTTCTGTAACAACACAGATTTCAAGTCAGTTTGGGTTTTGGTCTTTCTGTGCTATATAGGGATAAGATTTTTCCTACCTGTTTTTTTGTTCTTTGTCATTACCTTCCAAGGGTTAAAAAAAAATCCATTTTTAAATGATGTGCTAACCACTCATCATCTCTAATGAGGAAAAAAAAATTATGGCACTTATTGAATAATGAGGTTACCCAAATGAATTTAACTTTTGATATACCACACATTGTAAATATTTTATATATGTATATGACCATACTGTAGTTTAATCAACATTGGCATCTAGCATTTTTGGCAACTTTACAGACCCCAAAGAAGTCAGTTTCTATCATACCTGACTGTCTTGTGATGGAGTGACTACAGCATCATTGAAATTATTTGCTTTTCATGAATACAAATGCTTTTCTGAGGGTTTCTGGAACAGAATTTACATCTGAGATACTGACATGTAACTGATGCTCCCTTAGTCAAAGTGGACCTCAACATAGTCATGGTTAGTGTATGGGAAGAGAAAATTCTAGCAGCTGAACCATGCCAAGATTTCCCATGGGAAATTTTTCAGTGGGAATACACTACTGCATTTGGCATGATTGCTAGAGTCAGGTAAAACTCAAACCTTTAAGTTCCATGCAGTGCAGACATTCTAAGCCATATACCGTGGTGATCTGTGTAGTATCGTGTACTGATGTGACAGAAGTACCACATTTTATCACAGCTCTTATTTACGGTGAAAGTGAGTGACAGGTACATAATTTTCCTGATTCACTGCTAGTCTACATTACATAGGGGATTTTTAAAAAGAAATTAAGTGGTAGGTATTCTCTAAAAATACAATATTTCAGGCCACAACAGTGAACAAATAGAAATGTAATCAGGGATTTTTTTTTAACTTGTGCAGCTTTTCAAACTTGGTTGTTTCAAAATTGGTGTTTATTTAAAATACGTGGTAATGTATTTGAATGCACTGTAAGATTTTTTTATGATAATGATTCAGTAATGGTAATTTAACTCTTCAAGCAAACGAATGGTTTTGTTTTGTTAGTTTTGCTCTGCATGCAGCTGTCAGGTGTTCTTCACCTAAGGGCAAAAGAAAATGATAAGTACTAATTGCAGTAGTTGTATTTTATTTTATGTTTGCACGAGTGCTAATAAGCAGGGATTGGTTGAGCTGGATAGGCAATTTCCTAAATTTGGGGAAGAGTTGTCTTTCTGCAATTGCTAGTAATAAATTTTAAACTTAGGTATGTTTCCTTACAGAGAATTGAAAATGTGACACTTCACAACTGTAACTCACCCCAAAATAATAGCACTATTGTGTGATATATATGGGGGCTACCAACTGTTTTAAAAAGTTTCTGAATCTGTACATCCTTAAACTTTTTTCTGATCTGCTGTGACAAGTTATATAGCACCTCATCACAATTTATTAAAAAGTATCAACAGTTTCCCATTTTGTTATTTGCATTTTGAAAATGGAAATGAGAAACATTTTAGATGATAAGATTCGGTATGTTTTTGAGCAATTTTAAAGGTATACCCAGGTAACAAGTGATATAGGTGAAGGCAGTAAGATGGGAATTATATTTATGTAGATACGGTAAGCAATGTGAAAAGTAGACTGGTGATTTTGGTAGCCATCTCTACTTTGCCACTTGAGTATGGTTTTATCATGTTTCAGTGGGTTTGGTTATAATTCATTAATAATACTGCAAAGTGGCAGTTGGAATGTGATGCTGGCTATGTTCGGGTTTTTTTGTTTTTGTTTTTATTTTGAGACTGAGTCTTCCTACAGCAGAGGACAGTGGCCATTCAAAGCCTCAATAACACTGCTGGTCAGAATGGAAACTTTGACCCGACTTCTGTTCCAGAACTGAACCTTAGGAAGCCTTGTGGCCTGCCACTCCCGGGGGCTCACGATATCTATGCAAGACTTAACTCTAGTTCTCAGCTTTTACTCTAGATTGCAGCTCAGAACTTTACAATTCAAATGCTCCACCAGCCTTAGACACTAAGTGGCAGGCAGAGACTACTTACATGCATCCCCACTGGTCTATGTGTAATTTTACGAAGAAAGCCTTCTGACTTCCAGACATTCAACTTAGAGGGAAAAAAAAAACCTCAGTTCAAAGAAAACAAAACTTTATTGTAAGACAGTGTTCCATATGGTAACATATACCTCACTGATTCAGTGGCATTTCCTAAGAAAAAAAATTAAAATATTTCTAATTGTACAATATAAAAAACACTAAATGAAATCATCAAAATCCAGTCATTAGGCCATTCAAAAAAATTTTAGCAACTTTAGCAATGCATTGGTTTTAGAGTTTAGAAATTAATCAATTCAAGCTAAAAGTTTACGTACTTTTACAAAACACTTAACTTCCCTTCACCGTCAGCAGAAAGTTTTTTAAAATTTCTTTTCTCATACTTGTTTCCACATTCACATTCTTAGCAAGTTTCCCCTTTACCCAAATTTTGAGACTCATCGTGTCTTCCCTGTGTGAGCTTCTTTTGTCACCAGCAGCAGTCCCGAACTTCTGAAGGTAGGGTAAGCCAAGTCTTTACAACCTCAAGACATGATTAGCAGCATTTCATAAAACTAATTCTGGATATTTTGAACCATTTATGTTATACAGGGGCTTATTTCTGTTACTAGTGTTTAGGAAAGAGAAGATGGGATTTCAAAATGAACATTAATGGTTGTTTGGGTTTGGGGTTTGTTTTTTTTTTTTCCCAACATTAAGACACTTCTGCTGGTTCTCTTGATGCAGTTTGGAGTCATAACATGATAAATTTAGCATTTTTTCCTATGTTCTTTTGAACCAGAATGAGGCAAGGGGCTGATGGAAGTTATTTCTTGGTCTTCTTGCTTCTAGCCTGAAGAAATATCTCCCCCTCTTTTCAGTAGGAAAATAAAACTGGGAAGTCCTAGCACTCTCTAATAAAAATCTTGGTTCATTATTAGAGCTTTAAGCAGCCCATATTGTCACATTCACAGTGATTTCAGATAACCCTATTGCATTTATAAGGTCCCTCAACCAAAGCCTTTTGAAATTCTTATTAGCTAGGGAATTTCTGCCACTGATAGTGATACAACCTTCAAGTGGAAGTTAAGAAGCAGTTCCTGTTGTGGCTGCTCACCAAACAATTCCTTTCTCCATTATTAATTCCCTTTTTAGAAGCAAAAGTAGATAAGGAATTACTGAAGTGAATATGGTACATATTAGTCAAATATCTAAAACAGGACCTTTTAAAATGCATTAGACAACAGTACATTTTTAAAAGTCATTTCACAGAGCCTTGTTGAGGTTACATTTTTTTTAATATAGAGGACTTGAGTAGTTTATACTTCATTGACAGGCATTAATATATAGTAGATAATTTTAATTAATGTGGGCATGAGCAACATTATTGGGCAACCATTACAGAGGAAAGAGATGAGTTTAAACAGTTTTTTCTCAAGGATATTTCTTCACACATTTTTTTAAAATAGGTTTGCTTAGTCTTTTTTCATTTCTCTTAATTTCTAAATTGTCTCTTCGATAGTCTCTTTGTGGTTATAGGCATCAGCTTAAAGGATAAAAAACACCCAGAATCAATTATGTTTGTATGCACATCAGTGAATGTCATCCTGAAATGAGGACTGTCTTGGAAAGCGCCCAGTCTCTTGAGGCCATTGACTTCTTTAGATGGACCTTGTGACCAATTGGATTCATAATTTCAGGTGAATGTTTTGATTCCAGTTGGTTGCATTTTAGTCGCTGGGGATTCAGGCCTGAACTAATTATAATTAAGCTCTTAATGTAAGAGACTGGACCAATAAACAGTTATACTATGTTACAGCTTTTTGTATTTTGAGGTATGAGCCAAAGTTATGTGTCCTAAAACACCCAATCACATCCTTCCTCTTTCCCAAGTGTTTTTTTTTGTCTTGTGGGAAGTACAGGAAGCCTGTTCATATCCCATTGATTGTTGATGAGTATCAGCAGAGATAGTGGCAGCTACAGACTGTGACAGTTGTTCCAACCTACAGAGCGCTACCAACCAATTCTACTGCACCATATTCTGAGAAAGACTGCCACTGAGTCAATTTCAAATACTAAGAGTAAGTTCTCGTCTCTACTATGGGGGACATTAAATCCCTTCATCTTGGGTAATCTTCAACATGTGTGGCAAGTTTCTAGTATCTGTCAGAAATTTAAACCCAACTAACTTTTGGTTAGTCCAAGGCATTTTTTTAAAAAATTATTTCTTGCAGAATAGCAAATCACTAACCCCTTTATCATGATACATAACTCACATATGGCAATTTTACTCTATATACTATATAGGTGTGTTTATATATGTAAACACTTAGAATTTTCAGGGCTTATCGATTGATTGGATCATTCAGCAACCACTGATTAAGTGCTGAGCATTGTATTGGGCACTGGGGGAAATACAAAGATGACGCAATCATGTTCCATTCCCTCATGTAGTTTAAAATCAAGCAAGAGCAATATGATATATTGAAAGAGCAATACATTATTAATGCAGGGTTTGAATATGCTCATCACATAGTGGGGTGGGGGGAGGGGCTGGTGTGATACATAATCATGGGAAGGAAAGATCTCTTCTGACATGGGCTGGGGAAGGAATCAGGTAAGGTTTCATGAAATTCAATAACCCATAGATGCCTGCTGAGGATGCAATGAAATTGGCATCTTGCTTTCATCTTTTTCAAATCATTTGCTTTCCAATCTATATGAAATGTAAAAGCATAAATGATTTGGTTTGAACCACTCCTAGGAAACTCAGGTATTTATTCTCAGAAAAATTCTGATTTAAAAAAACAGTAAATTAACATACTCAGAGATCAGTTTCTTAATCTAAGGCTTTCCTTGGCAAAAAAAAAATGGGCTGGTTCAGTCAATTAATGTATTCCCATGGCAGCAACCACTTAACAGAAAACAGTAGAATTGGAATTTTTTTAAATCCCTTTTGAAATGTGGCGGGTATGAAAAAAGGTTGGTAGTGACCATTTTTGGTAGCTAGAAATATTTTACTGCATAGTGAAAATAGAAAGTGAAGTTGAGTACAAAAACATTATTTAAAAGGTTTGTCATTCCTAACATGAATAACCTGGACTTGCACTGGAACACTATGCAGTTCATCATAGAAGATCCACATTATTTTACTGCTTCAGGTTTCATGAAGTGGCTGATGTCACTCTCTCTCCTCCCAGCATCGACAGAAGACAAAGTAGCCATGAGTGATTCTTCTGCTTTTTGGCTTTCTTCATTGAAGTCAATAAATGTTTGCCCTGCAGTTGGGGCTAAAAAATAAAAAATAAGTGATTGATGCCTAAATCCAAATGCTATGACCATTAGTTGTTACTTTTTAAATCTGTATGCATGTGACAGGTTAAAACATCACTTAATAGTCTCAGGACCACAATCCTGAAAGATTTCAGACCCATTTAAAGCTGTGTTTTCTTCAGTCACACATTAACTGTGCAGGGCAGCCACCCTATTCAATTTACAATACACCCTAATTCAGCAGTGTAGATTATTTGCTGCACAGCAGGACCTTACTTGTGGATTATTTGCCAAGCCTGAGGAGGAGACACAGCAACGGGAAGAAGAATCAACCATGAGGAAAAGGCGGTTTTGTACCAGAATGCAAAATATCGCCAACTGTGAAACTAGTACTCAACATATTTGCAGACTTTTTTGATCCCCAAAAGTGCAGTTGGCATGGGGTGGTGAAGGCACTAACAATATTGTAAAAGATGTGCTTTTACTAGGATTTCCCACGTCGTCTGGATAGTTATCTGGATGGTTTGGGGAAGTACAAAATCACGCATAGCTTTACTTTTCCATTTCCAACATTCTATGATTCTCTGTGGGTCTGTTTCTCTGTACTTTGTTGTCAATATCACAGGAATGCCAGCAAGGCTACCAGTCTGTTTCTCCATGCCAAGGACACAGCATTGTTCCATTGTTAGCAGTGAGGTCCTGTGCTGCCGTTCACATGGATGCCCTACTAGCGCATCGGACCAAGAACTTTTGAAATGGTTCAATAAGAGCACGTATTTGTAAAACTATTTTTCTTACCAAAAAATTGAGAAAAATAGGCAAGTATGATTGTCCCCATTTTACAGATAGGACACATTCAGAGAGATTAAAGGGCATACCCTGGTCACAGTAAACAGCAGTGCCAGGGCTCAGAACTCATAGGCTCATAGATTTAGAACTGAGGGGGATCTCAGAGGCCATCTAGTTCAATCTCCATTTTATAGATAAGAAAACCAAGGCCAGGAAGGGTTGCCCAGACTGGCCTAAGGTCACTCAGGTAGTAAGCATCAGAAACAGAATTTGAACCCAGGTCCTCTGACTCCAAAGCCAGCACCCTTTCTGCTGTACTTGTATACAGTACAAGTTGCCTCTTACCTTTGTGATGAAGTAAGAAATGAAAAGAGGAGGCAAAGAATACAGAAGCATTTTCAGTGAAAAATGGAAAATTGCTTCTTTAAAGAAATTGTTACATATTATAGAATCCAACAACCATTAAATTACTGATATGTGCAGAGATAAAGTTTAAATAAGACAGGGTCCCTGCCCTTATGGAGTTTATAGTGTCTAGGAGAGAAATGACATATACTTAAAAAAACTGTAATATATGATAAATGAATAAAGATTCAAAAAATGCTATGTAAGACTCTAGAAGGAAAAAAATCATTGCTGACTGGGTGGCTTGGGGAAAGCTTCTGCAAAGAACTGGCATTTGGGTATGACTGTTTTTGTATGACTTCAATGGATAGGCAGAAGAAGATGAAATATTCTAGGCATAAGGAACAGCATAGTCAGGAAAGCAGGAAAATCATATTACAGGGAGACAATTCAGTTTGACTGGAGTACAAAGTAGAAAGAAGGTTGAGATAATGCAGGCAAGGTAGGGTAGCACCAGAGCTGGGCATCTTGGCCAGACCACTGGCCTATGAGATGGAGAAGGCCTGGGTTCCATAGCTTGTTCATCCACTAATCCCGTGTGATTCTGGCCAAGTCACTTTAGTTCTCTGAGGTTACACATTCTCAAGGTTCAATGATTTAATCATTTCCTCAGTTTAGTCATTTTGGTGACCAGTGATGTTTCATGGCCAAATTATTGTTAAACATGAGAAATGTATTACCATACTTTCAGTGGATTTCTACTGATGTTTCTGTGTGTCTTGAGGTCTCTGATTCTCCCAAACAGTGAAAGAAAAATGTCAGTGTCTATTTTAAGGAGGCAGACTGACATGGAAAGAACAGGGGAGACCCTACAGCAGGAGCTATGAGTTCAAGTTCAGGCCCTATTAATTACTGGCTTTGTGACCTTGGGAGGAAGTCACTACTTCAATGAGCCTCAACTTTCTCACTGGTAAAATATGAATAATCATTCTTGCACTATCTCATACGCTGATGTGAGAATCAAATGAGATGACATATGTCCATTTGAATATAGGCTACTCCCTCAAGATGATGGAAAATGATTGGAAAGTAAATTTATGTATGTATGTGTGTTTTATTATGCATATATATCAAAAAATAATGCAAAATCTTGAGTTTTTTTCTAAGAGTAAATAAGTTTCTCAATACAAAAAAAATCACTAAAAAATTAAAAGAAACCTTAGAAAATGAAATTTAGAAGGGATATGTGTGTGTGTGTGTATTTTTTCAAGGCTCAGTAGGAAGCTAGTCCTCAGTTGAGAGACT
Source organism: Trichosurus vulpecula (assembly GCF_011100635.1). Taxonomy (NCBI): domain Eukaryota; kingdom Metazoa; phylum Chordata; class Mammalia; order Diprotodontia; family Phalangeridae; genus Trichosurus; species Trichosurus vulpecula. The sequence goes on from NC_050580.1 coordinate 96,438,510, forward strand.
TGTCTTCTCTCTCCCCAGACTTTAACTCCCCTCCAAAAACAATCCCTTTTTGATTTATGGATTATTCAGACTAGGAGACACTTAAGAGATTTTTTCTAATCTAACTCTTTCATTTTATAGATTAAAAAATTGAAGACCACAGAGATTGTCACATACCCAGTGGCACATAGCTACTTACTGGTAAAGCTTCAATAAACTTTAAAGCTTGGAAATTATTATAATCCTACCTCCCCTACCTCCTTCCCATGCTTACTCTTCCATTCCCAGTACAGTGAGCTCTGGAAGCCTCTACAGGTTCAGGCAAAGCAGCAGCCCCTGGGACTACAAAGCTGTTTAGAGATTTCCAGGCATCCTCTCCTAACAAGTCCTCGTAGAACTCTCCAGTCCCAGGGAGGGATATGGGTATGGAGGAAATGGAATGGATGAGGTCTGCTGGATTATCTCTAAGTAAACAGAGAAGCAGCTGTTGCCGAGACTGCCCAAGGACAAAGAATCTGCCTCCTTTCCCTGAGAGCACCAGCAGTGGGTTTGTTCGCCCAGGCCCTAAGATCTTAGATCAAATCACTGAACCTCTTTTGTCCTCAGTTTCTGTTTCTGTAAAATGAGGGGACTGAGCAGCGCTGTATGATCTAGAGTCAGAAGACCTAGTGTTGGATCCTTGCTTTTTTTCCCTTGGGGAAGTCATCATCTCTGTGGTTCAATGTCCTCTCTACAAGATGGAGGCCAAGTGACCTTGATTTTCGCTCTGGTTCTCTCACTGTCTGAGGTTAGACAAGTCACTTTGCCTGTCTTCACCTCGGTTTCTTCCAGGGGACTAGATAACCTCTGAAGCAGAGCTCCTTAACTGTTTTTGTGTCTTCTACCCCTCTGGCAGTCTGGGGAAGCCTATGGAGGACCCCTTCTGAGAATCAGGTTTTAAAATGCATAGAATAAAATACATAAAATTGGAAAGGAAACCAATGTATTGTAATACAACTATCAACATTTTTTTAAAAAAAAAGAAAATTCACAGGCCCTAGATTGGTAATAACCTCTCAACTAGATGATCTCTGCCATCTTTGTCTTCCAGTTTTAAATCTTATAATTCAAAGTGTATTGCTGACGGGGGACCATTGCTGACGGGAACCATTGTCATCACTTCTGATGCTGGAAGACTGGTGTACCTTAAGCTGTGTTTGTAGTATAAAGGAATGAAGCTGTAGGTTGCAATAAGGTTTTGGTTTGGTTTGTTTCTCAGGGGGTGAAGGGGATTGTTTGCCAGCCAGATTGGGGAGAGGGAAGAATGATGCCTAAATTCTGATCAATATGGTACATCAAGCTCTATTAATCATATAAATAAGCCCGTAGCTATTATCATCATTACTGTGACCAGTACCGTCTACAACATAGATATACAAAAATCTGGCTTTCTAAAGAAAGGCTGAAGCCTTTCAATAGAATCCTTGGCCTTTCCCAGTCAAAACACAAACTCAACAAATAAGCGTGTTAATATAAGGAAATGGGCTTCCACCAAGAACGGTCGGCAGCACACCTGCCTGTAACTTCTGCATGATGTGGGCAAACCTTTCAGTGTAATGAGGAGTGTAACAAAAGGTATGAGTGAGGATTCCAATCAATTAATTCTGTTGAAAAGCATCACGGAGTCCATTCAGCAAGATGGAGAGTGAGAATTTGAAACATTCAGGTAAATAGATCATCCATTAGGACGACAATATACATTGTGGCAAATGCCATGCTAGTGTTTGTCAGCATCTATTTATAGTCTTTGGATTCCCTGTCCCTCCTGCTGAGTGATTTCTATTCTCCCTCCTCCCATCTTTTTACACTGATTCATTGCCCACTGAAAACAAAGCCAGAATGAAGCTCGTACTCAGGGTTCCGCTCTGGACGAGTTCTTCCTCTATGGTAAAAAGGCGGTTGTATTTAGTCATCCGCTCACCCCGAGAAAGACCTCCCAACTTGAGAAAACGAACACCCAGTCCAACAGCCTGAGGGGAAAAGAGAGCAGGTGAATTTGACGATTTCACTTTAAGAAAGAGGAAGTCATTTGGGGAGAGTTGTTTAATTTGGTGTCCTAATACCACAAAAGACTGCTCCCACTAGAGGAAAAGGAAACCTTCCCATCCGGGGTGGCTGTTGACATGGTAATTTTCTTTTCTACATTAGAAAAGTCACCTTATTTACAAATGGGCAGTTTGCGGAGAAGAAAAATAGCTGTAAATTGAATCACTGGTCATTAATCACTGCACTAGGAACACGTTGCCATCGCTATAAACAACACAGCCAGAGCCTGTCTTGCTTACATTTTAGGGACTAATGTAGCAGATGGATATGTGAGCCATTTTCCGTGGACCACATTTTTTTCTTTTCTTAAAAGTTCAAAGATTAGCTCATCTCAAAAGGCAGCTTTCCAGGCCGGAGAAGGCCTGTTTCATAAAAGGTGACATGGCTTTCTCCACCCAAGACTGCATTTCTCTGAAATACCGACTCATGATAAAAGGAGTGTTTGGGCATTCTGCAATTGAACAGCTTTCAACACTTACCAAATCCGCAAGGCTATCATCAGAAGATTCTCCCTCGGTACTTCCTAAGATGGCAATGCGTTTTTGACCTATAAGCATAGAAATTGTTTATCTTCCACTGTTAACTTTTATAGATTGTATAGAAATAGGACTCTCCTATGCATGATTATTCACTCTTCACAGATGGACAGCATTGCTATGGAGAAATAAATGCAACTATTTGAATAGCTAAGTACCTTATCATAACAGAAACACTTATGTTTTCATTACTTTCTGCTTTATCAATCTGATTCCTTTCGAATAGATCAGCGATGACCAACCTTCACAACTACAACTGACAGCATTATGTAGGGAGGGAGTCTCTGCCTCCTTGGTAGTTTTCACACTTCACATTCCAGAAACTGGACCTAGGGAGTTTATCATCATTCTTAATGTTATGTAACAGTAGGATTTGCTTAAAAAAAAAAAAAGCTGTCCGGTGTAATTACTGTTGCAAAACTCTCTATTCAGTCATTTCAGAATCTTCAGAAGATCACAGAATTTGAGAGGTGGAAGGAAGCTCTCAGCCATCCAGTTCAAATGATACCCACAAAAGAACGACACTGTAACACACCCAACAAATGGTTGTACAGTCTCTGCTAGAAGTGAATCATTCCCTCATTTTGGGGCGTGGGCTGGGGCAGTAAATGCACCTTCTATGTAGCCAGCCCATTCACCTTCTGGATACTCTGTTAGAGAGTGTTTTCTGACATCAAGCTTAAATTTGCCTTTGCAGCATCCTCCCATTGCACCTGATTTTACCTTCTTATGCCAAAAAAAAGAAGCCAATTCTCTCTTGTGCTTGGCAACCCTTCACATACTTGGAGGCCACTCTCCTTTTCCTCCTACTCCAGTTTGCTCTTCTCTGGGATAATAGCTCCCTTTTCCCTCTAAGACAAAATCTAAGCCGTCAGTTTGGCTTTTAAAGTCATTTAGTCCACCTTTGCAGGTTTATTTCACATCACGTACATTATATTGCCACCAAAGCGACCCATTCACTGAGCCTGTTCCCACATTTCCCTCTGCTTCTTAGAATCCTGAGTTTCCCTTATGAGGCTCAGCTGGAAGTCAGCCACAAGAAATCTTTGCTGAATCCCCTTGTTGCTAGACCTCTCTCGCTCCTCAAACTGTATTTACTTCTCTGTTTAGATGAATGAATGATTTATTTATCCACCCACCCCTTTATCTAATTACTTATTAAGTTATTTGGTTGTTTATTTAGCACGTATTGTATGCAAATCACTGTGCTGAGCACTAAAGATACAAACAGAAAAGACAGACTGCTCTCAAGGTGCTCGCATCCTAAAGGGGGAGACAACACATCAAAAGCTATAGATGAGACACCAGTAGAAAGTAAGCTCTTTGAGGACAGAAACTACTTAAGTTTGCATTTGTCCTTGTATCTCCTGTGAATTGAACTGACCAAAGCGTAGTATCAAAGCCCTGAGGAACCCAGTGATTAACTTGAACATGATTTCCCTGAGTTAGAAAGGATTTCTTTTTCCCTGGAAGTTTACCTAGAGTTTCTACAAAGCTCGAGGTGCTCAATGTCTGGGGGCTATTTGCATTATTGTATTAAATTCATGCTAGCTCTTTCAAATCCATGTTCTTACTCACTCTCAATAAGCCTGGTAACTTCAATCAAGTCGGATATTGTAGTTTGATTTGTATGTTTTATGATCAGCCCACTGGATTTAGGGGTGTTGACATTTTGTTCTTCTAGAAGCTTGGGGACACTTTTGGATGCGGTCCCCGCGATGATGTTACACCTGGAACCAAGAACATTACAGATGCTGTCCCACTGCTCAATGTCCTGTTCAAATGGTTAAAGAAGCAAATGATTATTGACATTTACTGCATGGAATCTAGAAGAAAAATACGAATAATCTGGCAAAAATGAGTACAATATTCACTTTAGCAAACACACCCCATTTCCCTTTGCTCAGATTGAGGCGATGGCTGCTAAAACAGTTGAAAAGATTAATACATCCTTCATACAAGGGCCTGAAAACATCTGGATCAGGTCCAGAAGTAGTCAGGCCATAGGTGAAAAACTATTTTAATAAGTACAGAATGTTTGACTAACTCCACTGCTTCCACATGAACAAAAGGTGGGAAATCTTTCTCACTCCGATTGTTTCCATCAGATATATTATCTCCGCTGCACTGGTAAGTAAGGGTCAATCAGTAACATTTTGCAGACTAAGGAGAAAATCTACTTAGAAAATACTGTAAGGGCTACAAATCAGGCCTTTTCATTTTTAATAGAACCTATCATATTAAAAAAAGATTATTATTTCCAAATGAGATAATCAACATCATCATCTCTGTCATTTGTATGTACTGGGGTTGTTAAAGCCATAAAAAAAAATGTTGAGCCTCGTACATGTAAACCAAAGGCCAGCTCTCCCACAAATAATTTAACTGTGATATTAAACACTGAAGCATTGTGGGGGGGGGGGAAGGGAGCAGATGCCATCTTGTTCACCAGTTAGAGTATAGCACAAGCTGCGGAGAGGAAAGGATTCCTTGAGCTGGCACATGGCACTCCAGGGAGAGGCCAGCACAAATCTCTTCCCCCATAGAAAGAGAGAAAAGAAAATCGTGTTTATTTGTTTCTGTTTTTTTTAATCTTGTCCCATAGTTTTTAAATACATAAGATATATATCAGTGATTTTAATTTAGAGCGGGATGGGGAAAGTGTATTTTTCTTAAAAGTTTGAGTCAACGAAGAGCAAATGACTCTTTTCAAGGGGATCAATTTGGACCAAGAATAAATCTCACTATTTTAGATTATTTGAAATGCAATGTCTTTTTTCAAGTACATAAAGAGTGTCCCAAAAGCCTTGGTGCATTTTAAAGCTTTCATAGTTTAAAATAAACCATGAAAGCTTAAAAATGCATCAAGATTTTTGATGTACCATATATACATATATATACATGCATACACACATATACATATATACACATCTATGTATATATGGCATATACATAGATGTGTATTAGGCTAAAAATGTTGTCTAGTAAAAGTTGGGAGTATTATGAAAAGAACATTAGATTTGGCTAAATTCACATCCTAGCTCGATGGCTTGTGATGACAAATCACAGCTTCCCTGAGCCTATTTTCTCATCTGTAAAATGGGAGCACTAGATACAATCTCTAAAATCCTACTTATTTTGGATCTTCTGATCTTTTATGTAAAAATCCTTTCGAACTCACAATTTTTCCTTCTTCCTTTGGGGAGCAGATCAAAATGCACATGATTACCCTATTAGCAACAGTTAAAACGGGAGAAGTCTGTTTATGTAGCAATGATATGTTTCTACATAAGTAATCACTGCTAAAAGGACACTTGGCCTTAAGTAATGTTGTAGGGGTCTGGTCAATGAACCTCCATTCTCAGAGCCTGTGTAGCTTGAAGCTCTGCTTGCTGCCAGCCACTTCCCAGAAGTGGGAAGAATCTTGCTTCTGAAAAGGCATCATCGAATGTAACAGTGCCTGATTTGGAGCATGCCCAAATATTCTGTAACTGGTTCCAATCTGCACTCTGAAAAGACAGACTTTTGATTCATCATTGCACCCAAACTGAGGTGCATTCAGAAGGTATTTAACCAGTTAAAGTGAATGTCCTGCTCTTGCTATTCCCGTCTTGGCTGTCTTCAAATTAGGTGGCAAGGACCACCATAAGCCCTTGGTAAAGGCTAGAGGCCTCATACCTTTGTCTCCCCACAGGATCTTCCTGCCATGTGGCCCATGAGCACACAGTCCTGTGGTGGCTTCTTTCTTTGTGGTGTCTATCTTTCCTTCTTTTAGGTAAAGAAGTATTAGAGAAGTCTACAAACACATGAGCTTCAAAAGGTCAGAATATCAAGAGCCAGAAGTCTGGAGACTGGAGTTCATTCCAGGATTTGTTAGAAGGCAGACAGTGAAGCTCGAAGGTTCAAGTGCCATATTTGGCGCAGTATAAATCAAAGACTAGGAGCAACAGCGGTTCATTAATCAACCGTGCTAGTGACTATTCAGTGGGGTGAATTGAAACTGCTTAACATTTGCGCCTTCTCTTCCCAGGGTTTGAGATGGTAGATGGGAGAATGTAAGTTCCAGTTTGAGGGGAATGCTTTGAAAATTCTCATCTTACTGGACTTGTTGCAGTAACTATCCCTTTGTAAAAAAGCTCATTGATGTTAAGTGGTTAAATAAAACTGAGTGTACTAATCACTGGGGAATGATATTAGAGTGAACATATACCAGAATGGAGATGTGAGTTGACAGCATTAGAACAGAGTCACCCCAATTCCTCAGGATGTCCCTAGAATCTTGAGGTGGAGAGGTAGCCATCCTTGTTCAAGGAACCCTGCCTGCTAGTGTGCACGCTGGATGGGAAAGTAAGTCCAGAGTTCTACTAGAGTATGTAGCTATCACCCCAAGTAAGTGTGTTTTCATTAACTGTCTGCTGAGTCATCTTGTTTAAAAAATGGTACAGGGTTAAATGTCAGCAACACGAGTCCAAATGATCACAAACTAGGAACTAGTGGTGTCCAAATAAATTAGTTCTTATTAAAATAATACAGACATTTATTTGGCCTTTTTGTACATTATCTCATGATCCTTATAACTCCTGTTTGAGTCAGAGAGAGGGTGGAGGTACCATTTTACAAATGAGGAAATTGAGATTCAGAGGTAGGGTGGGAATACAGGTCATCTGACTCCAGTTCCAGTACTTTTTCTATTATACAATACTACCCCACCCCAGCACTGTACTCAGAGGCCATGAGTTCAAATCCTAACCCTGCCATCAGTGTGACCTTGGGTAAGCTGTCTGACCTCTCTGGGGCCCAATTCCTCATCTGCAAAATAAGAGATTCAGCCTACATGGTCCCAGATATAAATTTATCATCTTACGATTCTACTTTATAATCAATCATGAGCTAAGGAGTACTACCTTACTTACCTCTTTCCTCACAGGATCAATTAATGCAGTAATTGAAGGGAACTTATTGATCAGGTCCACATATATATCAACCATCTCAGATGGATTTTTGAATACTCCTGTTGTCACTTCATACTTTCCTCTAGTCTGATACAGAGAAGTAAAAAGTTAAAATAAAATGAGGGTGTTGTTTAGTCATTTCAGTCATGTCTGACTCTCTGTGATCTTTTGGAGGTTTTCTTGGCAAAGATATTAGAGTGGTTTGCCATTTCCTTCTCCAACTCATTTTACAGATAAGGAAACTGAGGCTAACAGGATTAAGTAACTTGCCCAGGATCACACAACTAGTATCTGAAGCTGGATTTGAACTCAGGTCTTCCTGACTACAGGCCCAGCACTCTATCCATTATGACACCTAGCTGCCCCAAGAATAAGGATGGTGAATATGTTTTTCACATCAAAGTTGTTGTTCAAGAGTAATATATATGTGAACTATTATAATGCTCTATGGTTTACAAAATACTTTTCTCACAAGAATCCTAAGCAAGGATTATTATGCCTATTTTACAGACAGGAAAACAGGCTTAGTCACGCAACTACTAAGTGAGAAAACTAGAATTCCACACTTAGTCTTGTCCCTACAGTGTGGTGTCTTTCTAATCAGGCTCATGGAATCAAAGTAAGTCAACAAGCATTTATTAAGTGTCTACTATGTGCCAGCCACCATGCTAAGCACTGAGGTTACAAAATAAACATTCCCTGTTCTCAAGGAGCTCATGGTCTAACCGGGGAGGGGGGGGGGGCAAAATGTAGACAATTATGTCCAAACAAGTTATATTCAGGACAAATTGGCCATAATCTCAAAAGGAAGGCGTTAGCATTAAGAGGAAAGGATTCTTGCAGAAGGCAGGGCTTTAACTGGGATCTGAAGGAAGGAGGAAGGGCGTTTCAGGTATGGGGACCAGCCAGTGAAAATGTCCCAAGTCTGGAAACGGACTGTCTTGTGAGAGGAACAGCAAGGCCAGTGTCACTGGATTACGGAGAATGTGAAGGGGAGTAAGATATAAGAAAACTAGAAAGGTCTAGTAAAACAGATTATTTCAGATTGTATTTATCCAGGGGAAAAAAAAACCTTCATATTTTATGGCAAATAGTAGCTTTAACATGGACCTGGGGAAAAGGTTAATGCTGTTTGAAATGAAGTAGCTGCTATGAGTCAGATTCACACAACCCTCTTAGGACCCCACAGATTTCTTCCCACTGTTTTTAAAGGGAGCCTTATACATAGAGAGAAACCTGGAGGTACAGAGTGGGATGGAAAAATTACTTCGATTTAGGTTTTTTTAAATGGTGCCAGACACCCGACTGTCTGCGTACAAGGACAATAAAGTGAAGTAAGCTCATGGAACAAGAGAACAACAGTGAGAACCCTGCCCACTCACAAGAGTCTAACTATAGAGATTAGCTTTTCCACCAACAATATGCAAACAAGTTTGTCATTGTAGGTAGGTTATACTTCTGTTCTTAAACAGCCTGAGATGTAAAATAACCATTAGGCTGGTGGCATATCAAAAAAGAATATGAACCAAATGTAGATGTATGTGGAGGCAATAATTTTATGCCACAATAGCACAGACTAGTACTTTGGCTTCAATCCTATCATTAAAATGACATGCCACTCTGGTGAAAAGTCCCTCGCTCGAAACTGTGGATCCCCAAAATCGTTAACTATGAACTAGGAGAAAGAACATAGGGTGAGGAACGCTGAGGTCTAGTCCTAGCTCGGTCTCTGACTTGCTGTATGACTCTGGGAAAATCACTTGGCTTCTCCGGGAATCACTGTCTCAGTTGTCCAAAGTGGGGACTGGATTATATGATTTCCGTGGTTCCTCCCGGCTCTAACACACTATGATTTTTATGAGAAATAGACTTGAAGGATTAGATTTCATTTCAGCAGCCAGAATACCAGCCAAATATTCTATGTTCAGCTATGTATTTTTTTAAAGACCGAGTGTCCCCATCTCACCCAGAATTATTGATGCAAGGACAATTCACAGGCCTAATCTCACTACTGAATGAGACAAGAGCTTTGACTTTCTCCATTTATGACTTGGCCAGGTTCACCCCTTCTTAGGCAACTTGGTGGCCTCCCACTGCTAAGGGCTGAGCATATTAATTCTGAACTTAGTGTGGGCGTCTGATTGGTGTACCCCATTGCAGCTCAGAGATAGACAAACCTCAGGCTCCCCAAGAAGCAGGATTATAGGTGTGCACCACTACACTGAATCAGCTGGGTATTATCAAAACAGTCAATCAGAAAACATTTATTAAGTGTTTTCTATGTGCCAGGCACTGTGCCATGCATTAGACATAGAAAAAAAAGCAATATATGGCACCATCCTTCAAGGTTTACATTACACTGGGGAAGAAAATGTGAACATAAGTAGGCATATACAAAGCAAATACAAGGGGGGCCTTAGAACAGAAGACACTAATAACTGGGATACCTGAAAAGCCTCCTGCAGAAGGGGGGGCTTGAGATGAGTCTTGAGACCAGAGAGTCTAAAAGGCAGAATTAAGGAGGGGGAGAATTGCAAACGGGGGGAGAGCCAATGCCAAGGCACAGAGACAGAGGAGTGTTCCATGTTAAGAACAGCAAGAAGGCCATTAAGAGCTATAATCCTACAGCAGAAATCTCCAGTATAATTTCCTTTTAGAAATTAATATGGTACTTTGAACAAGATGGAAACATAAATGTCATTCAAAAAAGCTGTAACAGCCATAAGAACTAGGAAGAACATTTAAGTGGTTGTGGTAATGTTAAATTCTGACCATATCAGGAGTCGGAAAAAAAAAAGAGTTCCTACTAAGAGGAATACTTTCAAAATGATCTGGTAGCATCATGTGTATAGATAAGTGTTTGGTTTTATTTTGTTTTAAATAAAGTTTGGCTTGACCATTGAATGTGTGCATAGGAGTAATGGGCAGAATAAGGGCAGAAAAGTAGACTGGCACCAGCTTGTGAAGGGCTTTAAATGCCAAACAGAGAAACTGTATTTCTTCCTAGAGGTAATAGGAAACCATTTGAGTTGATTTAGTGGGAGGGGTGACATGGTGAGATCTGAGCTTTAGGAAAATCAATGGCGGCCAATGTGGAGAAAGGACTTGAGAAAAGGAGACCAATTAGAAAGTTATGACAATAGTCCATACAAGAGGAGATGAGGGCCTGATTTTGAATGGTGGCCATGTGAGTAAGAGAAGGGGGCATATGAGAGGGATGTGTGAGGATGGACTTGAGGCAGAGAGACCAATTAGGTGCCTATAGCAATAATCCAGGTGAGAGGTGATGAAGGCCAAGTGGTAGCTGTGGGAATGTAGATAAGGGGGGCATATGGAAGAGATGTTGTGGGGACAGAAATGATGTGATTCAATGACTAATTAGATATGTAGGGGGGTGGTGAGAGTAGAATCCAGAATGACACCAAGATTATGTACCCCCGGGAATAGAAAAATGGTGAAATCCTCAACAGTAATAAAGAAGTTCAGAAGAAAGGTAGGCTTGGGGGGAAAGTTCCTGAGTTATGTTTTGGACATATTCAGTTTGAGACACCTATGGGACATCCAGTTTGAAACGTTTAATAATCAGTTTGTTGTATGGAACTAGAGTTCATGAAAGACATGAGGGCCACATATATAGATGAATAAGTGAATGAATGAAAAATCAGGCAATGACTCTATTCAAGGCACTGGGGGTACAAGTAGACAGGTGATGAAAATCCCTGCTCTTGAGAAGCTTACATTTTAAAAGGGAAGCTAACAGACGCAGGGAGTTTCAGTTGCAAGTCAGATGTAAAGGTCTCCAGGTAATATGACTTTTTAAATGTAATTTTCCCTGATAAAACTATGTCCATTTCTGATATTGAATCACGTGACAGTGCCAAGGACTTTGAGGGCCCAGAACTTTCTGGCTGCTGATGAGGTGCAGTCTGCAGCCCCTGAACAAGCAGCTGCCAGGTCATATCCCACAGAGAGGATGGCTGCAAAAGCTGGGCTGGAAGCAGAGCACTCTGGGGGTATAATCACTTACTCTAAGGCTTCTTTGCCCATTGGTAGAAGTTATCTGTATATAGATAATAATTGAGTCCATGAGAGTCGATGAGCTCATTAAACTAGAGATTGTGGCAAGAAAAGAGAAACGGACTCAGAATAGAATCTTAGAGGTATACCTATAGTTAATAGACATGATATGGATGGACAAAGATCCAGTAAAGGAGACTGAAAAGGGGCAGCTATGTAGAAGAAAAATCAAACTACAATAGATCAAATAAAATAAAGCAGGAAAGAGCAATGTCACGGAAACCCAGAAAGGAGAGAGTATTCTGAAGGAATGAGTAGTCAACAGTGTCAAATGTTACAGAGGAGTCAAGAAGGATGAGGTAATGAAAAAGACCATTAGACTCAGAAACTAAGAGACCACTGGTAGCTTTGGAGAAAGTTTTCAGTTGAATAATGAGGATGGAAGCCAGATTGCATAGAGTTTAGAAGAAAGTGAGAGAAGAAATGGAGGCAGCTAGTATAAATGACTTTTTTCAAGGAGTTTAGCTGAGAAAGGGATATGAGATGCAGGAAAAGAGTTAGTGGAGAAGGTTAGATCTAGTGAGTTTTATTTTGTTTTGATAGGATGGGGGAGACTTAAGTGTATCTTTACACAGGTGTGAAACAAGAAAGATGTAGATACTAAGAGACTAGAGAGGGATGGAGGGAGGGAGGGAGAGAGAGAGGGGAGAGAGAGAGAGAGAGAGAGAGAGAGAGAGAGAGAGAGAGAGAGAGAGAGAGAAGTTAGATGTGGGGGAAATCTGCCGAAGAGGCAGGAGGTGATGGGATCAAGGACACAGGTAGAGGGGTTGGCCTTTACATGGATAAGGACCACTTCTTCACAGAGACACTGGAGGAAGGAGAAGATAGCTGGGGATCACTTCAGGGAAATGATGTCCACTCTTGAACTTCCAAGGACTTGAGTTATGTAGCTGCAGAATTCTAGAAAAGCAAAGGACCTTAGAGATGCTCTAATGATGATGGTGATGATAAATAATGATAGTTCACGTGTATATAATACACTAAGGTTTACAGAGCACTTTATACACATTACCCTTAGTTTCCAGTCCCCTCACTTGATAGATTAGGAAACTGAAGCCAGAGAGGTGAAGTGACATACAAAATAGCACACTGAATGGCCAATTTGAGATGATACTCGAGAGAGATGAAGTGATTTGCCCAAAGTCCATGGCTGGGACATAGCAGAGAAGAGTATAAAACTCAGGTCTTTTGACTCATAAATACAGTTCTCATACCACCATTCATTCAACATACATTATCATCTTTTATAAGCATTAATTTAATGGAGGAGACTAAAAATGTGAAGATACCAAAAGTAAAACTTACATAGTCAATCAATTCATGTGCGGCACAGTTTATGGCTAAATACAAGTTGATTCCTAGCTCCAGTCCCAGGTTGCCACAGATTCCTTGTATTAAGAGCAGTGGCTGTTCAATAGTATCGTAGTTGATTGATAAGCAACCTATATAGGACAGCTTGCCAGCTATTTGAGTCTGCAAGACAAACCAAAACAGTATGTATGAATAGAACATGTTATCTTGCAGAGGGATACTTTGTCAATAGGCATATCCTAGAAAAGTCGGCTTCCCTGGCGGTATGTGGAATTAGCTTCCTCACCCCACCCCACCCCCTGCCCCGACAGTAGCTTTCTATATCAGGAAGCAAATTTAATGATGTAGAAGATTTGGTAATAGTTCCATATTCATCTGTGGGCAGGATTTTCCTTGCTTAGCTGTGAGTATTATATGTTATTTCTCTACTTCTCAGTACCCACTGTCATGGTAATACCCTCCACTCCTCAGTTGTTAAAAGGCAAAGTTCATTTTGGGAGCTGGAACTTTCAAATTCTGTCCCTTATACCTGCTTTAGTGGGACCTTGGATTTGTGATCCTCATTCATACTAAGGCATAATTGTTGTCTCTCCCATTAAAGTGTGAGTCCCTTGAGGGCAGGGAGTATCTTTTGCCTCTTTTGTGTCTCTACCACTCTAGCACTGTGCCTGGCACACGGTGGGTGCTTAATAAATGTTTACTGATTGGTTTATGGCAAGTAAAAAGTGTTACTCTACCCACAGAGATTTAAATTTTAACAGAAATCAAAGTCTTAAGTTAATGAGATGAAGTTCTGAAATTTGATTTTAGACCCCAGGCAGTCAGTGGGGAAAGACCTATATGGGAGAAGGGCTTTGGTAGAGGTCTGCTCCACTCATACGGCAAGTCTAGACAACATTAGTTATATAAAAAGTTCTGACCTCTCCTTAGGTTAAATACTGCAAATGAGTAGTCCAAGTGGGATATAAGTCAGTCATACTCAAAAGCACACAATAAATAGGTTTAAAATGAGGCATCATGTTGTAGTAGAGGAGACATGGATTCAGGAAATCTGGGTTTTAATTCTATTTTAACATATGCTAGGTACAGGACCACAAGCAGGTCACTTAACATCATGGTGTCTCAGTTTCCTTGTTTGAAAATTGGAGCAAATAATATTTTCTCTACCTACCTCACTAGGTTGTCATCTTCAATTGTTAGAGAATTGGCTGGCCTTGGTGGAAATTAGCTATATAAAGTACATAGAACTCTCCCTTTTCATGAGAATGTAATAGTAAAATTAAGTCAATCTGAATGTGTTACTGACTCAACATATCCTGTTTTTAGGAGCTGTCTTTGTTGCAAAACTTTTATTCTAAGATATGTTTCTTGCTACTATATTTACAGATTGTCACCAAGAGGGATGCTACTCCTTGGCTTTCCTGACCCAATTTGAATTCGTGGCATCAGTGTCTTTGAAATGGTTTTTTAACTCAATTGAGGTAAAAGGACAGGTAGAAATGTCCCATAGTACTCTAGTTTGTTTAAGTCCTGGCTGTCTCTGATAAAAGTCTGAATGAGTTATTACTGGGCAACCCTTCACTTGTAGAAATTCTAGAAATAATCCTATTTCACGTACATGGTTATCACCACTTTCTAAAATTTCACTACTGGTGTTAACAAGCAGGCAGCCTGTTTAGGCAAGGTTACATATCCAACAGCTTGATTCAGCTTGTCAGAACCCTGTACCTATCAAATGTCCTAACCCTTCTTACAAGGTTGAAAAATAAAATATTTGTGGAGGAGACATAAGAGGCATTATACACGTGTGTAAGAGTCCTTCCATCAGGACTTAGATTGGTTGTCTTGGGAGGGGGCCCTAGTTTCAAAAGACTATAGGAGTTATATTTCTTTCTAGTGTGAGAATATGCCCATATAGCAGTAGAAAAACAGATTAAAAATTAATTGGAAACTAAATAATCTAATCCTAGAGTGACTGGGTCAAAGAACAAATCATAGAAACAATAATTTCATTAAAGAGAATGACAATGAGACAATATCCCAAAATGTATGGGATGCAGCTAAAGAGTACTTAGGAATAATTTCTATCTCTAATTCTTATGTCAATAAAATAGAGAAAGAGCAGATCAATGAATTGTGCAAGTAACTAAAGAAAACTCGAAAGAGAATAAATTAAAAGCCACAATGAAACACCAAATCTGAAATCCTGAAAACCAAAGGTAAGGCTAATAAAAATTGAAAGTCAGAAATTGTCGAGCTAATAAATAAAACTAGGAGCTGGTTTTATAAAAAAAAATTAAGCTAGATAAACCATTGGTTAATCTGATTTAAGAAAGAAAGAAAAGAATATGCCCATATATCTGTAGAATTATTTACAAGGTTGGAATCCAAATTTATTAGTGCTTAGCACAGCATAGTAGGCACTGAATATATGTTTATTGAATGATTTACTTACTGAACCTTTTTTCCCTCCATTATGGCCTTTTTTGGTCTCTGGTTTTGGAGTATGAGGCTGTGAGAAACAAGAAAGAAAGCTGATCCAGAATCATATGGGATTCAAAGAAACATATCAGCAGAAGCAACAGTCATATTTGCTTTCCGAGCCATCACGGCAATGATACAGAACCACAGGTTCTGTCTGTATTTGTTGCAGCTTTTCTGTTTATATCTTTGGGATCGGGTTTTTATTTAGGTAACCCATGAGAATTTTACATAGAGACTGAACGTAGAACATTTTTAATACACATGTGTGAAATCTTGTCGATGACTCCCAAAACTTTTTTGGCGTGTAACTATCTGTCGATTGGGAATGAATGTGATGGAGAGCAAAAGGTATACAGCAAGGTCCTTTTGAGGAATTATCTTCCAGGTCTACAACATATGATTAGTTATTATGTTCTTTCCATATCCTTAATGGTGGCAAATCACCATCCTCCGAATGTGGATTTTATTTTTGGAAAAAGCCAAAAGTCATTTTGGAGCCTAACTTGGTAAGGTGGATAATCAACCTGGATAAAACTCCTTAAGGCTCAAAAAAAGCATGAAATGACTACAAAAGAATAGTTGTCTTGTGTGCCTTATAAAAAGGCTTTTGGAGGTAGTTATAAAAAAGGAGTCCAAAAGCACGTGGAATTATGGAAGCATTACTAGAATAAATATATATAGCCTTCCGAAGTTATTGCTTTAAAGGTAACTATATGCATTTGGATTAATGAGTTCTGGTCTATCTGTTGAAATCAGTCTCATTCTTTTACAGTCCTATGTCAGAAATGTATACATATAGGATGCATCCTCTGTCTGCTTTGCACTGTCACCTCCACATAGCGAAACACAAGATTACAGAAGGCTAGTATGTCACCATATATAGTTCTTTTCATCTTCCCTCCCGCCGTGGGGCTTTGCACCTAGTAGAGGCTAAATTAACATTTGATTGATCGGCAAAAACATATAGCTTTCTTCTCTTGACTCACCGAACTTCTGTTCAGTAATGGCATAAAACCAGATTCCCATCCTTTACTTAGTGAAAAAATAAAATGTGTTCCAGAATGAATGTTTTCTTTATAGATGAATTATTTTTGAAAAACAAAACTAAAATCCAAACTTAACAGACAGAACTTTTTGTTAGTAAGCATTTGCTACTCAGTAACCTCATGGAGTAGTGCATGCAGTTACAGGGAAAGAATCTAGGGGGGAAAATGTGATTGTCACTTATCTCTACCAACCCCCATTGGCCCAAAATATCAGTGCCGAGCATTCTGTAACTGAAGCAAAGAATAGTGATGGCAATAAACTGTGGTCCCAGACTTGGCATTTTCCACTTTGAAAAGAGAAGCCATGCCTTTGGTGCCTTCATTCATTTTCATAAATGCTTTGTGTTGATTTGAGCTTTAATGTGACTGATGACAGTCATTACCCACTGAAAATATTCCATTTCTTCAGTCCATTTTTCAAAATGGATTTAAAATGAAGAACTAATGGATGGATGTGCTTAACTATTTTAAAAAAATCTGATGCCACCTTACGCCCTTAAAATAACATTTTTCTCTCCACATTGTTAGTATTCTAACCCGTAAAACATCTTTTAAAAGAATTTGGTCAAGTAACATAATAGTCATATTTTTTATGTTTAAACACTTGGAATTTTGTTATATCTCCTTTCAAAAGAAGCATGGTATAAAGGGGAAAAACGTGCTTTTTTCTCCAGAAGTCAGGAGACTTGGGTTCCTAGGCTTGATTCTACCATCCATTTTCTGTATCACCTCATGTAAATCATTTCGCTTTTCTGGGGCTGTTTCCACACTTGTAAAATGATATAAGCTGAACTAGAGAATCTTCAAGGTCTCTTGCACTGCTGACATCCAACATTCATTAATTTGAATATTTTATTTTTTAAATTTATCTTTTGGGGGGAAGGGGAGTAGGTCTTTAATTTCATCGGTATAGTTAATAAGAAAATGGTGGCTATTACTTGAGCACCTCAGTCTAGGTTTCAAACACATGACTCTGTCCCCAAAAGTCGGCATCAAGTCCAAAGGCTTAAAAGCAATACTTTTCCTTTGTTACTATTTTAAAGCCAGGCTTTATTCTTATTCCCTCCCACAGAAGATTCTTACCTCATATTCCAGAGGCCAGAGTTTCCTCTTACATTCAGTATGTGACTTTAGGCTCATGGAATCACAGAATTGTTCCCTCCAAAGGCAGACAAGGCCCTACGTTGGGATTATTTCCTTTTGAAATCTCAGTGAAACCTCCACATGAAACAAGAATTGGGACCCTCACCCATTAGACAATATATAAACATAGCTGACAAAAGGACCCCGTAAAAAAGACAGTACATTTTCCAGAACAATGTCATTATATAATTCCATAACATATGCCAGATTTGATACTAGAAAGTGTATGAGTACATATTAACACATTAAACAGTAATTAAATCTTTTTACTTACTTTGTCAATAATCTTTATAATTTGTTTCTGAATTTCTAGAAGCATTGTGATACCCTGCAAATGAAATCACGATCTTCATAAAATGCAGTTTTGTATCTTTTGAATGGAAAAATTTCCATTGAACGTATAGCTGCTTTAACACAGGCACTGATTTCTGCTCATTGCACTTCACTGCCAGACACCCTGGGTAGGTAGTTCAGCCAAATTGGCTTTCTTGTTCCTCACACACAACAGTCCATCTCCTCGCCCCATGCCTATCAACTGTGTACATATCTGAAATATATTTCCACCACACCTTTGCCCCTTAAGGGTCCCTGGCTTCCTTCAAGACTCTGCCCAAGAACCACCTTCTACAGGAAACCTTTCCTGGTCCTTCCAGCTACAACAAACAATGACGATGATGACAGCGGTGACATCCACAGCTCACCTTTATATAGTGCTTTAAGGTGATGAGTCACATTACAAATATTATCTCATTTTATCTTCACAACCACCCTGGGAGATAGGTGCTGTTATTATCCCCACTTCACAGATGAGTCAACTTAGACAGAAATGAAGTAGTTTGCCTGGGGTCACATATGTAGTTTCTGAGGCAAGATTTGAACTCAAGTCCTCCTAATTCTGGATCCAGGGCTCTATCCACTGCACAATTTAACTTGGCAATATTCCCCTTCCTCCTCTCCACCCTCTCTCCAAATTCTCTGTATTTACTTCGTAAACATATTACATATGTTATTATTATGCATTATTATATTATGTGTATCATATATATATATACATATATATATACATACATATATATATATATACATATATATATACACGTATTTATTGGCTACATGGTCTCGCTGTTAGAATGTAAAGTCCTTCAGGGCAAGGACCGCTTCATTCTTGTCTTCCATTTCCAGTGCCTAGTACATATATGTCTGGCACACAGGAGAAGATTAATAAATGCTTTTTAATTGATTATTCCCATCTTTGTCATGAAAGTCTAAAATATAGATATTTGCTACATCATGGAGAGGCCAAACCTACCACCAAAGAGAAATTGTGTTATTCAGTTGTTTCAGTAGTATCCAACTCTTCATGACCCATTTTGGGTTTTCTTGGCAAAGCTATTGGAGCAGTTTGCTTTATCTTTTTCAGTGTGTCCCCCATTTTGCAGATGAGGAACTGAGGCAAATGGTGGTTAAGTGACTTGCCCAGGGTCACACAGCTAGTAAGTGTCTGAGACCACATTTTAACTCAGATCCTCCTGGCTCCAAGCCCAGTTCTCCATCCACTGTACCATTTAGCTGCCCAGATCTACTGTACTTTCCACTAATAAACAAACTCCAGCTTCCCTAACGAGTCAGTATTGCTATTATGTAACTAATTAGTTATTAGGGAAGATTGGCTGATTAGATGCATATACTCCATTTGAAGGCTATTTAATAAAATGAATAAATGGAGATGGTCTAATTTTGATTCATGTCCTACTTTGTGACATCTCTTCCTTTTACTACACCCCTTCCAGAAAGGTTTTTTCCATTTCTTTCCTTTAATTCCTCCACCTCTGGGGCCATAAATCTAGTGAACTTAAAAGAAAAATGTACTGTTGAGAAGAGTATTTTTCTATAAAAATTGTGAGACAGCCTGAGATACTTGTTGAACTGTTAATCCAGGGTGTGGAATACAGATGACTTCTTTCATCAGATTGAGTTTTCCAGGTGATGACTTTCCACAGCTGAGCATGGTGACCATCAATAATGGAAGAGTCAGTGCTCCCGGTGATTCCTAGAAATGGGGACACATGAAAACAAGAGTAACAAAAAGTTCATTGCTGACTGTGCAATTAACTTTACCCTGCAATAGATACTGACCTGTTTGTATTTCAGTGACGCAATATTTAAATACAATGGAGTATTGGTCAGTGTGGCACATGTTTTAACCACAGCTAATGATACAGCCCCTATGGCCATACTACCATGGAGTATGGGCTCAGGAGGCTCTGCTGGTGGTATTGGTTTCTCTGCAATAGTCTCCTTCCTGCCTGGAAGATTGGAAAAGAGACACAAACATATGATAAGTGGACATGGGAGACATTTTCTCGAACCTTTTTGGTTTGTTGAGTGTTTTGTTAGATGTTCATGTTTCCTTCTTAGCGGAACTATTAGTACATTATTATAGCTATAATTGGTAGTTTGCATAGCCTTTGGGGGTCATTTCTACACTTGCATATTCATTTGAGACCAAACCAGCAAGGATGAATACGTGACAGGGATCCAGCACGGGCATGCTCAAACACAGGGAAGCTCCCTTCTAAGGAGCTGTTTTATTTCCCCTTAGAGACCTGCCCCCAAATAGGGTCTGGGTTTCTAGTCTGCCAACAAGCATGGTTATGCTTCATTGTTGATCTGGGAGCTATAGAGAAGGGGCAGAGAAAATGATAGGAGGGGAGAGCAATGGCCTGCAAACCAAGGAAAGTCTTAGGGAGGAGGCAGTCCCATCACAGCTTTCTGGTTAAAGATCTACCACTTTAGTAAGTATGAGACATAATTCCATGATGAGCAGGTTACAAAATCTAGCTCAGATCTGCTTCAAAGTGACCATGGAGACAGAATCTAAGTCAAAAGAACCAATGGGATCTCCTATTCCTCCTTTCTCACACAAATGCTAAAGAACCTTCCATGAATTCATGAAGCTCAAACCTCTTTGTCCTTTCTTCTTTGGAGGTGGCGGTGGAGGTGGTGGTGGTGGTGGTGATGGTTGGGGTGCAAGAGACCCCAGGGATAATGGCTGTTCCAGGCTCAGTTCTAATTCTTTACTCTCTTTATCTTCTTGTACTTTACTTGCAAAAAAATTCCTGGATGGGGTCAAAAATATTCTATTATAATACTCTTTTCGAGAATATAATTTTGTCATAGAGTTGCCCACAGAGACATTATTAGTGTTTCATGGATTAACTCTACTTTTAAACTACTGCTTCAGAAAAAACAAGCCCTCATTTGAATTTCCAAGGCTAATAATGATGTTTCTAAAAGAAAGTTTTAAAATTGAAGTTAATTTTGGTCCTAAATCAATCAAATATAAGCTTAGATTCCACATATTCTTATTTTAGAAATATTTGAAAAATGACATTTTAATAAAAAAGTGAACATCTAATCTGAATAATTATTAGGGGTGTGTGTGTGTGTGTGTGTTTAATTTACATGGACAAACTTGCAGGCAGCAAGGTAGCACAGTGGACAGAGTGCTAGGCCTGGAGTCAGGAAGACTCATCTTTGTCAGTTCAAATCTGTCCTCAGACACTTACTAGCTGTATGACCCTGGGCAAGTCACTTAACTCTATTTGCCTCAGTTTCTGCATCTATAAAATGAGCTGGAGGAGGAAATGGCAAAACCTCTCCAGTCTGGTATCTTTGCCAGAAAAACCCCAAATGGGCTCACAAAGAGTCAAACATGATTGAAAAATAACTGAATGACAACAAAAGCAACGTGAGAAAGTAAAGAAGAATAAAACTGTATCTTCACTAACTTGCTTATTATATTATTGTAAAAAAAAGGTGGCAATCATTACAAAATGTGGTGGTATATTTTCTAACAACAATAATAATATATTTCATCGATGCCACATTTTATTGTTTATTATATCTTTTGTTCATAAAATATCTGTGAGGTAAGGACTGCAAGTATTATTAACCTCCATCTTACATTGAGGACATAGAGGTTGAGAGAGTGAAGAGACACCAAACAAATGGCAGAGCTGGGATTCAAATAAAGGTCTTCTGACCCCTTCTACTGTGTTTTTCCTATCTGTCCTTCATTTATCCAACAAGCATTATAATTAAATACTTCCTATCATGGAAGTCCCTATGCTAGGTACTGGAGATGAAAAGATGAAATGATACACTTCACCCTCAAGAAGCTTATAAACTCATGGGATGACAAGCCATGCGGCAGGTAGAATATGTAGGAATACGTAGGAAATATATGTATTACATACAGAATCTGTGGGAAAGGTCAGTGACAGGTGCAAAACTGGGATGAGAGGGATAATTGTAGCTGGGAGGGGGAGTCTGTGATAGTTTCATGGAAGAAGTGGGACTGGGTCTTGAAATAAGAGAAAGATTTCAGAAAGTGGAGACATGAACGAATTCATTTCAGGTGAGGGAAGAGCCTGCTCAAATGCATAGAGGCAGAAGGGAAGAGAAGGGAATATGCATTTATGTAGTGCCTACTATATGCCAGGAACCGTGTATGCTAAGTGCTAAGTGTCATGTGTGCTAAGTGCTTTTTACAAATATTATCTCTGTGATCCTCACAAAAACCCTGTGGGGGAAACTGAGGTGGACAGAGAAAAGAATACTAGTCTAGTCTGAACAGAATGTAGATCTTGTAGAGGGGAGTTGTATAAAATAAGGAAAGAAATATCTGGACCAGGGAGGGTTTTGAATTCCAGGATAAGAAATTATACTTTGATCTTGTATTTAATGGTGAGCCACTGAATTCTTTGGGCAAAGGATTGACATAAACAGATCAGTGAATTAGGAAGATTCCTTTGACAGAACTGTGAAAAGGGGCAGGACTGGAGGCAAGGAGACCAGTTAGCAAGCTCTTACAAAGGTTTATCCAGAGATACTGAGGGCTTGGATTTTGGTAGTGTCAGTAGAAATGGAAAGGAGAGAACAAATATGGGACCTAGCCTGGAATTAGAATCAAGCAAATTTGTCAAATAAATGAATGGCATGTGCAAAAAGTATGGTGTAATAGAAGAAGCACTGGGTTTAGAGTCATCAGTCCTGTGTTCAAATCCCAGCTCCAGAACTTAGCATTTCTTTCCTAACCAGTAAGGGAGTTCCCCTTAGAAAATAGAGACCCTTCACCATGGCACATGAAACCAAAATGAAGCAGACACTCAACTTACGCAAGTAACTGATCCACCACCTCCTGTTGGGTTGGTTCCAATCCTTCCAGAAGCTCGGTCATTGACTCGTTTACCCACTGCAAAGCCACACTGATGGCTTCATTACGTTCTAATTCTATTGCATCCACCACCTCAGGCATCGCAGTTTCCAGCACTTCGAAGTGAGAAGAGATGACAGCAGAAGTAATGCTCTGAAAGTCACACAAATTGATTCTACTTTCCAGTTAAGTTGTAGACACATCACCAAAATGAACAAATGCACTCTTTCTTCTTGAAATAATGCATCCTAACAATGAGATATTTTGTCATCATTTGGAGAGAGAAAGGGAAAATGTCATTTTGTTCCAGGAAGCCAAACTAAATTAACTCTTTAAATTCCTAGATCTCAGCCTTTATATCGCATTAGCACCTCAGCATTAAATATTTAATAGCACCTTGCAATGCTTATCTTTCAAGGACGTTAAAATGATGAAATGAAGTAAGGAATATAAAATGCTTTGTAGCCTCAAAGTGCCTTTAAGTAATCAATTAGTATTATTATCATGGCGTAGAGGAAAGAACACTGGTCTGAGACACACAAAACCTGGTTCTAGCACTGATTGGCACAAACTTATGACTGTGAGTTTCCCCATCTATAAAATGAAAGGCTAGATAATTGAGTGCTAAAGCCCCTTTCCAGTCTCTAGCAATCTATGGTTCTAACACAGTAATAAATTTTATGATAATTATTATTCTAGAAAGAACTAGACAGAAGCAAAGTTATTTGTTAACAACAATTATCTATTAAATATAGTATTAAGTTTATCACACCAAAAATGCCTATGACAATAAAATAGCTCTTATAAATGAGCTCCTTTTTATGTAAAGTTTACAGCAATAGTACAATACTTTGATTAGGTTCATAACACTGATTATATTGGTATAGAATATGACAGACAGCTGGCAAGGACTTCAGAAATCAATCATTTTACTAAGGAGGAAACAGACCTAGAGAGAAGAAATGATTTGTCCAAAGTCAATCAGTCAACCAGCATTTATATGATGTTCTAGGCATCATACTAATTGGGGGGATACAAAGAAAGGCAAAAGAAGCAGTCCCTTCTCTCAAGGAGCTCACAGTGTAAGAGAGGAAATGGCATGCAAACAAGATATATACATAATAAGTTGGAGATGATCAATAGAGGAAAGGAATAAGCATTAAGAGGGACTGAGAAAGGTTTCTTATAAGCAAGGGGAGGGCTTCATGGAAACCAGGAAATAGTGGTGAGAAGGAATGAATTTGAGGCATGGGAGATAGCAGGTGAAAGTGCTGAGAATTGGAAGATGTCTGAAGAAAGTAAGCAAGCTGGTGACACTCATTTGAAGAGTATGCGGGATTGAATGAGATGAAAGAAGTCTGGAAAGGTCAAAGGCAGTCATATAATGATGAGCTTTGAATGACAGAGGATCTTATATTTGATCCTGGGGGTAGCAGGGAATTATTGGAATTTATTGCATTGGGGAAAGGGGGAAGATTAACATAGTCAGACCTGTACTTTAAGAAGATCAGTTTGACAATTGCACGGAAGATTTACTGGAGTAGGGGGAGACTTGAGGCAGGGAGACCAACCAGAAAGTTACTATAACAGCCTAGGGTGAAGTGATGGAGGCCTGGACAAGGGCAGGGATGGTGTCAGAAGACAGAAAAGGGTCCTATGTGACAGATGTGATGAGGGTAAAATTGACAAGATTTAGCAACAAATTGGATGTAATGGGGTAAAAAGGAGGGAGGACTTGAGGATGACACCTAGGTTATGAGGCTGGGGAACTGGAAGGATGGGGGTCTCATAGTGGCAAAGCTGAGACTAGAATGTAGGTCTTCTGACTCTCAGTCCAGTGGTCTTTCTGCTATTTCATTCTGCTGCGTCAAGGCCCAAAACAAATCAGTTAGGTACCTAAAATATTTAAATTTAGGTTTATACCAAAAGAAGGGGGCATTATGCTCCTTTGGACATGTTTCTGATTGCCAATGTCTCCTTAAAATGTTACACACAGAACTGAAGACAATATATTAGGCTAAGTTGTTGGTGTTATTTAGGTTGGGGAAATGTGGATATAATAAATTCCTAATGCTCTCTAATTGAAAAAATAAAAATAAAACAAAACCTCCAGGAAACAAACTCCAGGTCTAAGCAAAGAATAAGTTCTGAGTGAGTCAGACAGATTTCTAGAGAGATATTAAAAATAATGGTGATCAACAGATTATCAGGACAATGTACATTTGTTGTTCAGTCATGTCTGACTTTTTGTGACCCCCATGGATCATAGCATGCCAGGCCCTTCTGTCCGTGACTGTATCCCACAGTCTGTCCAAGCTTGTGTTCATTGCTTCCATGATACTTTATCCATCTCATCCTCTGCCATTCCCTTTTGCCTTTTATCTTTCCCAACACCGGGGACTTTTTTAATGAGTCCCATTTTCTCATTATGTTACCAAAGTATTAAAGCTTTAGCTTCAGTATTTGACCTTCCAGTGAATAACCTGAATTGATTTCTTTAAGTATTGACTGATTTGATCTCTTTGAGTGGTAGTATTCTCTAGCACCACAATCTGAAAGCAATGATTCTGTGGCACTCAGCTTTCGTCTGGTATAACTGTCACAGGCATACATTAATTGCTACTGGAAAAATGATAGCTTTGACTATATGGACCTTTGTGGGCAAGGTGATATCTCTGCTTTTTAGTCTGCTATTCAGATTTGCTATAGCTTCCCATCCAAGGAGCAAGTGTCTTAATATTATGGCTGCAGTTGCTGTCTGTAGTGATCTTTGAGCCCAAGAAGATAAAAGTGGATGGTGCTTCCATTTCTTCTCCCTCTATTTGCCAAAAAGTGATGGGACCAGTTGCTAGGATCATAGTTTTTTCAATGCTGAGCTTCAAGCCAGCTTTTACACTCTTCTCTTTCACCCTCATCAAGAGGCTTCTTAATTTCACTTTCTGCCACCAAAGTAGTATCATTTGCATATGTGAGATTATTGATTTCTCCTGGCAACCTTAATTACAGCTTTTGAGTCTTTTAGCATAAATGAGGTACTCCTTTTCCAATCTTAAGTCAATCAGTTGTTCCACGTTCAGTTCTAACTGTTGCTTTTTGGCTCACATACAGGTTCCACAGAAGACAAGTAAGATGATCTTGGTACTCTCATCTTTTTGAGAACTTGTCACATTTTGTGGCCCTCCATGCAGTCAAAGGCTTTACTAGTCAATGAAGCAGAAATAAATGTTTTTCTGGAACTCCCTTGCTTTCTCCATAATCCAGTGAATTTTGGCAATTTGGTCTCTAGTTCCTCTGCTTCTTCAAAAACCAGCCTACTCTTCTGGTAATTCTCAGTATACATATTGCTGAAGCCTAGCTTGCAGAATCTTAAGCTTAACCCTGTCGGCATGTGAAATGAGTATAATTGTTCAGTAATTTGAACATTTCTTGGCATGACTTTTCTTTAGGATTGGGACTGGTCTTTTCCAATCTAGGGACCACTATCGAGTTTTCCAAATTTGCTAGCATATTGAGTGTAGCACTTTAACAGCATCATCTTTTAGGATTTTACATAGCTCAGCTGGAATTCTATCATCTTCACTAGACTTACTGTTAGCAATGCTTCCCAGGGACCCCTTGACTTCATCTTCCAGGATATCTGGCTGTAGCTCAGTAACTACATCACTGTGGTTATCTTCAATATATAGTTCTTTTGTGTGTTCTTGGATAGTATAGTTCTTTTATGTGTTCTTGAAACCTCTTCTTAATCTCTTCTGCTTCTGTTAAATCCCTGTCATTTTTTTTTGTCTTCATTATGTACATTTTGCATGAAACGTTCTCTTGATATCTCTAATTTTCTTGAAGAGATCACATGTCTTTCTCATTGTAATTTTTAAAAATTTCTTTTCATTGCTCATTTAAGAAAGCATTACATCCTTCCTTGCTGTTCTCTGGAATTCTGCATTTAGTTGGATATATTTTTTTCTTTCTCCTTTACCTTTTACTTTCCTTCTTTCCTGAATTATTTGTAAAGCCTCATCAGATAGCCATTTTGCTTTCTTGCTCTTCTTTTCCTTTGGAATGTTTTTGTTACAATACTGTAAACTCCACCTTCCTGGTTCTGGATACTAGAACAGGCAAGGAATGTATAAGCTATTTTGGTGGTCATATCATGCTGTCGACTGATAGTCACTGTTGTCTATTAAAGCTCCTTAGTATATTTTTAAAGACTTTTAAAAATCACTTATAGATGACAGTGTTATTTACATAATTTATATATCTTAGAATCATAGAGTATAAGAGCTATAAAGGAGCACAGATGTCATCCTCATTTTAAGTATGGTGTAACTGAGATACAGAAAGGTGAAAAAAATAGGTCCCAATCACATGGTCATTAAATGGCAAAGCCAGAGTTCAAATCCAAATCTTTTGATCTTATACCCAGTGTTCTTTCAACTATACTAAGTTTTCTCTCTGAAAGTAAACAATATTACTATGACTGAATTTAAGAGTGTTTTTAGTTAGTCAGTCAGCTACCATTTAAGTAACTACTATGTGCCAGGTGCTATGCCAAGATCTGGAGTTACAAAGATACAGTCTGTGTTCTCAAGGAGCTCACAGTCTAAAGTAGGAGACACCATACAAAAAACTACATCCTAGCAACATATATACAAGACAAATTAGAGGTAGTCACAGAGGGAAAGTAATACAATTATTATTATTATTAGTTTGAAATTCAAATAGATCACCATTATTCTGTTAGTACCTTGAAACCCAAAGCCCAGTAAAGAACTGTCATGAATAAAGCACAATAAAACACAGTAAAGAAAACCACGCAGCTCCATACCTTAACCTTGTTTTGAACTGTGCAGAATACTTCGACTTTGAGAGTTTGATGACCCATACCATCCAGTACTACTCTCCCTATTACTTTGTATATGGTAGGAGCCTTTGCAAGCTTCGAAAAGCAGTTTGCCTTCAAAATAAAAAATAAGCATTGTAAAATTATAAATAACAAATTTCTTTTTATTTAAAGTGTCAATCATGTAATTTACTTTGCTGCCTGTATTAAACCTATTCTTGGGTTCAGTTCCTAATGCCTGAACTTGACCATGACAGCTCAGTTGGAACAACTCTTCCCTCAGGTACAGAGATACAAGTTTATCCCAATGCTCTTTGCCTCTTCAGACAGCATGACAGCATGGAAAGATGAATTTTGAACCAACATAAAGTGCCCCATGATATTTTTTAATGCATACCCCAAATGTCAACCTAATTCTCTAACCAATATACCCAATCTGAAATACATGGGTCAATTGGCAGCAGAGAATGTTATCATCCATATAAATTTCGTCTAGGAATCCTGAGTCAACCAATTTCTATTGCTCTCAGTGAGATATCTTATCTAACATTGTAATGCTGAGGAAAAACGCAGCAGCTGTATTTCACTCACCACGAATCCATGAATAATCCTAGATATTAAAGGAGTTTGTTGGAAACCTTAGTAATAGCAGTTTTGTGGAAGTGGAGAGGGCAGAAGTCATTTGGAGAGATTTCAAGAAAAGAGATTGAAGATGGAAAGTGCAGATGAGGTAGGAAGCTCTCTTAAAATACCATTTATTTTCAATGGGAAAGAAACCAGGTGACAGAGGGGAGAGAGGAGTACACAAAATGAAGAAAAACTATCCTCCTCTCGTAACAGTGTTATAAGAGCTAGGAGGTAAGAGGAAGAGAGGAAATAATTTGCCTAAGAAACAAAACTACACCCTACTTCATGCTGACATTGTTGATTTACTGTAACATCATATAGTATCAATTTAAAGGCTCACATTCTGCACGACAGACAATAATATACATTCTAAAACAAACAATATAAGCATCCAAAATATACATCCAAATACCAGAACTTGACAATGTATCAGAGAAGATGCTACAGCAAAAAAATAATCTAAAGGTTTTTTCTCCCTTTGGATATAGTTTTGAAGGTTAATTTATATTGTAGAACGAGTAGGGGGCTCGTTGAAATTATATATGAGAAAATAATTATATGGCATCCACTTTTTGATTTCTACTCTACAGCAAAACCAGGTTACATGGATATTAAGTGGTTTTATTTAGTTTAGTACAATGACAAAAGTAGTTTATAGACAAAGCTAGAAGAAAGCTTCGTAGTTGAAGCCTCCTACTTTCTAATAGGTAAAAATTGCCAGGGGACATTTGCTCAATAGACTCTCTTTTGGTTTTGTGATCATTTGGGTACCCTATATGTACAGTTCTAGTGAGTGTCTTTTCTTCCTTGTCAAATTCTAAACATTTTTCAAGATCCAAACCTAGTCCCATGATTACTATGAGCCTTCCCTAATCACCACAGCCTACTTTGTTCTCAGTTGGCTAATATTTATTAAGCACCTACTATGTGCCAGGCACTGTGCTGAATATACAAAGAAAGGCAAAAGACAGTCTCAGCTTTCAAGTTTACAATCTAAAAGGAGAAGCTTGAAAATTGATCTTTTCCTTCTCCAAAATCTTAATATGTTTATAATGTGTGTCATATATTCAACTATTTGATTTACCATGATTAACTTGGTTAGGGCTTCAATTGTTTCATATATCAGGTCTTTTCTTCTCAATTATAGTCTAAACTACAGTAGGGAATGAGCTATGTTACGTCAACCTGGTGTTATGAAAAGAGCCTAAGACTAGAAATCAAAAGACATTGATTTTAGTTCTGGTTCTCTCATTGCGTCTGAATTTGGGCAAGTTCCTTTACCCATCTTCCCCTTGGTTTCTTCATGGGTAAAATGAAGGGGAGATAACTTTTAAGAACTCCCTTGGGTCTATATTTCTTTTTATGAAACTGTATCTCCCATCAAGAGCAAACATTTATTGAGCACCTAGCTCAATAAACACTTGTTGACTTGAAGGAGAGAGATATTGCTATTCAATTTTCAATGACTATTTTTTAAATCTCACATTCCTGTTTCCCATAAACCACACACATCTGTCTCTCCCTTCTTCCTCTGCCCTCTCCACCTTTCTCTTTCTCCTCCTCTCCCCTCCCCTCTCTCCACCACACAAATACACACACACACACACTCACGCATGCACTCTTTCACTCTCAATTCCGTCTATTTTTCCATTCCCTTTGACTGGATACATGGTAACTGCCCTCCAGCCGTTTCTTCTCTAGCTCAGCCCTTCCCATTCCCAATCCGAAGGGCCACAGAACGCAGCACGCTAGACGCGCCTTTCGGGGGTGCAATCTCTTCCGCGCAGCCGCTTTGGGCAACCCCTGGCAGAGTGACATGAACAGTCGGGCGGGATGCCAGCCCAAGTGCATACCAGGTGCCCGTAGATGTCGGGCGGCTGGAGGTAAAAGGTGGAGTTGAGCAGGTCCTCCAGCTGTTGGGGCACATCGTTCCTTTGATAGTACTCCACGGCCCGCTGCTTCAGTTTGTACAACTCATGGGCATTATTTCGGCCACCGCCTCCATCCCCCATCGTCGCAATCGGCCAGAACCACAGCTGGAGCGAGCCCCAGACTCGTGAGCGTCTTCGGCGTTGCTAGGCAACATGACAATGGCCCGAGCTCGCACCTCGCGAGAGCTCTTTTAGTTAGTTCTGGCTCGTGGTTCTTTCTGCCTTCTACCCCATCTCTCACCCCATTCCTGTCTCTCTCTCTTTTCTATGTCTCCCTTATCTCTCTCTTTCTCCTCCCCTCCCCCTTTTCCTCTCTCTCCATCTCTCTTCTGCTCCCCACTTCTCTCTGCCTTCCCTCTCCCCTTTCTTTCTTTCCTCTTCCCCCTTCCTTTCTCTCTCTTTCCCTCTTCCTTTCTCTCCCCCTTCCTCTCTCTCCTTCTCCTCTCTCTGTCCCTATATCTGTCTCCTTGTCTCTCTCTGTGTCTCTTTGTGTCTCTCTCTCCCTCCCTCTCTCTGTCTCTCTCTCTCTCCTTCCTCCTCCTCCTCGTCTCTTTTCCCTTCCTCCTCCCCCTTCCCTTTCCCCTCCCCTCCCCTTTTTCCTCTCTCTCTTCCCCTCTCCTTATCTCTCGGTTCCCCTATCAACCTCCCCTCTCCTCTTTCTTTCTCTTTTCCCCTCCCTTCTCTTCTCCTTTCTCTCTCCCTTTTCCACTCCCTTTCCCTTTCTTTTCTCTCTATCTCTGACTCAATCACTCAGTTTTTTTTCTCTCTCCCTCCCTTCTCTCCTTTCTTCCCCTCCTCTTCTCTCCCTTTCCATTCTTTTCTCTCTCTTCCTTCCCTCCTTCCCCTGGTGCACTGTCTGCTTGCATCTTGTCCCGATATCACGGAGACCTTTATGATCCATAGTACAAACTTCTCAGGTTTCAGATGAAAAAACCCCTGGGCACCAAGGAGGTGCAAAGCAGAGACTTGAACGCAATCTGTCTCTCTGCCCACCCACGGTGCTCCCACCCCATCTTTAAAGACAGTTCCTTGCCCTTTTACAAAAGATCTCACAAAAAATGACCACTCAAATTCATATTCAAACCATGCCTCTGATGCTTTTTTTGGTCACTCTCGGCAAGTCACTGAAGCCTCCTTAATTTATAAAATAGGGAGAATAGCAGTACCTACTCCCCACCACCCCACTCCCATTGTGAGGATCAAATAAGATTATATAACGTGTGCCTTGCAAACCCTAAAGTGCTATCATTATGACCATTTTTATAAATAAGCAAACAAATTCAAAGATATGAAGTTGCTTGACAAAGATGACTGGGAGTTAGCACATCCTCTTCAAATTCAGTGCTCCTCAGAGGATGGAGGGAGCTTTTAAATTTTACTGATTCATAGCATTTAGAGAGAACCTTAGAGATCATCTAATTCAACCCCTTTATCTTTATAATTGAGGGAAATGGGGTGCATAGAAGTGAAATTGATTAGCTCGTGTTCACTTGGGTAGTTAACAGAGACCCAGCTTCATGGGGGAAGTGACATTTGAGCTGGGCTTTGAAGATTTGATAAAGCTGGAACAGAAAGAGGGGAGGACAGAAAGTAGTGCAAGTGAATGAAAATGAATAAATGGTGCAGAGGCCAAAGACGGTCCTTATTCTAAAGGCAATAGGACGTTATCAGAGGTTTTTTGAGTAGGGGAATGCCAAATGGCTTACAAAGATTTATCTGGTAGCGGTGTGGAGATTGGACTTGAGGGGGAAGAGACTGGAGGCAAGGAGATCAGTTAGGCACCTTCTACTAGAGTACAGAGAGAAGAAAGACTGGGGCAAAAACAACGAGAACTAAATGAAAAGGAGAGGGATATGGCATAGTGGATAAAGGTAGCTAGGTGGCTCAGTGGATAGAGTGCCGAGCCTAGCGTCAGCAAGACCAGAGTTCAAATCTGGACTTGGATTTAATAGCTGTGAGACTCTTGGTAAATCACTTAATCTGCCTCAGCTTCCTCCACTGTAAAATTGAGGATAATAACAGCATTTACCTAACGGGGTTGTTGTGAAGACCAAATGAGATCATATTTGCAAAGTTCCTAGCATAGAATAGGCAATATAAAAATCCCTATTCCCTTCCCTTCCCCCACTTTTGGAAGTCAGGAAGGCCAAAGTCCATCTCTAACAGACGCTTACTAGTTGTGTGGTTCTCGCCAAGTCTTTTTATCTCTATGTCTCCCAGACAACTAATTCCCTCTAGATAGGCAGAAATTCTAGAAGGCTAGAAATGTCAACCTTGAGCTTCAGAGGGAGAGGAGGAGTGAGAGAAGGGGGCAGGGTAAAAATGAGGAAGAGGAAGGGAGGGGACTGAGGACACTTGTTGAATAAAGTTGAATATTGTATTTAGGCTTTTTTGTAATCTTGTACAGCTTCCAAGATGGCACTGTGGCTAGAATGCTAGAGTCAGGAAGACCTGAGTTCCACTTCACTTGCTTCTTGTGTGATCCTGGGCCAGTCACTTAAACTCTGTCTCAGTTTCCTCATCCAAAATGGGGATAAGAATAGCAGCACTTACCTTCTGGGGATGTTGTAAAGATAAAATGAGATGATTTTTGTAAAGCTCTTTGCAAACTTTAAAGTGTTCTATAAATGCTATTCTCTCTCAAGACTGTCACATCCTTACCAGCTTCTCATTTTAAACAAAGAAGCCAAGGACATCATTAAACATATCATTGTGATTCTGCTGCAGCTGAAACATATTTGCTATCTTCCTTAACTCCACGGGAGACAACGTGTTTCTGAATGCCTTTGTTCCCCAGATTATGTTAAACCTAGTTGTAGAGTATGATTGACACCTGGTTTTGAACCCTAATAAATAGAAATTTGAAGTTTCTCTCCAAGTGACTAAATAAACCTTCCATTTTTGGAAACATGACAGCCTAACAGCTACCTTTTTTTTTTTCAAACTAACAAATTCTTAACCAATGAGATAAATGAGGAAGCAGAAATACCACTTAAGAACTTAAAGTCAGGAAGAATCTCCTTAGAGGTGACACACATTTGATACACATATACACATATTTATATACACATATGTACTTACATACAGATATGTTTTTTTCCTTGTTGAAAAATCACAGCTGTTTCCCCAAAAAAAGAGTAATTGAGAGGATATGAACAACTATGGACCCACATGACTACTTTTGCATTGTTATAAAATATCTTCACTATA
Source organism: Trichosurus vulpecula (assembly GCF_011100635.1). Lineage (NCBI taxonomy): Eukaryota > Metazoa > Chordata > Mammalia > Diprotodontia > Phalangeridae > Trichosurus > Trichosurus vulpecula. The sequence continues at coordinate 96,471,949 of NC_050580.1, forward strand.
CATACATGGATGAATACATTGAGGGTATTTCTGCCATCTCTTTTTAGATCTGTCCCTCAGTCTTACTGGGAGCTAGAACCAGAAAATTCAGGAGAGTGGGTCATGCTATAGGAGAGGATTTTTCCTGCTCAAATTTTGTATGAATCAAGTCAATGAGCATTTATTAAGCACCCACTACATGCTGGGTACAGTGTTAAGTGATGGAGATAAAAGAAAGGCAAAAACAGCCCCTGCCCTCAAGGAGCTCACAATCTAATGGGGGAGACAACTTGCAAGCAGTTATATACAAACAAGATACATACAGGATAAATTGAAGATAATTTCAAAGGAATGGGACTAGCATTAAGGGAGACCAGTAAAGGCTTTTTATAGAAGGTAAGATTTTAGCTGAGAGAGGGAAGCCAGAAGGCAGAGACAAGGAGGGAGAGATTTGCTAAGGGTCTATCAATTTCATTAATGTTCAAAGAATTAGATTTTCGTTTTAGTGATCATTTCTATGGGATTTTTGTTTTCAATTTATATATTTTTCCTCTAATGTTTAATATCTCCTCTTTCATGTTATTTTATGTTTGCTTATTTATTGTTTTTTAAATTGTTAATTCATATCCAGTTCACAAATTATATTTTTCCTTTTTTAATCTTTTTAAATAACATTTTGATTTTTCTCTTGAGGATGGCTTTAACTGCATTCCAGACATTTCTATGTGTTATTTCTTACATGGTTATGCGTTGTTTCTATGATTTGTTCTTTGTTAAATCTTAGGCTGCATCTTTTGTTTGTGGTCCCTGAATCAATTACTATTTTTATTTTGTTATGGCTTGTAAAGGATGTATTAACTCCTTCTGCCTTTTTACATTCATTTGTAATATCTCTAGCCCCTAGAATGTGATTGGTTTTATAAAAGTTCCATATAGTGCTGAGAAATATGTACATTCTTTTGCTGTACCATTTAGAAGATGCTATAAATCTTTTAACTCTACTTTCTCTAGCAGTTTTTGCTCAGCTCAATTTTCCCTTTTGTTTATCTTTTTCTTAGACTTATCCAGAACAGAGAGAGAAATATTGAAGTCTCCAATCATTATCATGTCACTGTCTATGTCTTCTTGAAGCTCTGATAATGTTTCCATTATGAATCTGGAGATTAAGGTATTTGGAGCATGTAACTTTATTACTGATATTGGTTTTGTTTTTTATGGTTCCTTTCAGCATAATATGGTTTCTTTGTTTATCCCTTTCTAGTTTTTGAATGTTTGTTTTTGCTTTCTCAGAGAGCATGACTGCAACTTCTGCTGTTTTGGATTCACTTGATGCATAGGAAGTTTTTCCCCATGCCTTCACTTTTATTTTGTGTATATCTTTGTCGTCTAAATGTGTTTCTAAGCAATAGATTGAAGAGTTTTCATTTTCTTAACCAATCTGCCTGTCCTTTTCATTTTATTGGATTATTTAATCTATTCACTTTTAAAATTATAAGTTAGATTTATAATTTCCTCTATCTTTCACTAATACTGGGTTTTTTTTTTCAAGTTATAATGTTTCCCTTCTTTGGCTGTGAACACAGTACCATGTTCCTTCAGTTATTTTATATTATAAGGTGGTCCTATTCCCATTGGTTCTCTTCCCCTCACCCCTGATTCCCTCATCTCCTTTGTTATCCCTTTCCCTTTGAGTTTTTGCTTATTAATTCCTTTTTCTATGTTGCTTTTGTACGGTTATATAATCCCCTCCCCCCATTTTCCCCTTTCATTAGTCAAGTAGATTCCTCCTTCCTCTCCTCCCCTTCAACTAGTCTGGTTCTTTAATTTTTTAAATTTCATTTTTATGACCCTTCCCAAAAGAGATTTCTTTTACTTCCTTCATTATCCACCCTCTTTCTGTCTACTCTAGATTCTCATTCTTTTATTCATGTTCCTATGTACCTATGTGCCTAAAATGGAGTGGTCTTTCTCTTAGTATTCCTCATGAAATCAAAGCTTCCAGGATTTCAATCCTAGGTTCTCCCCTCTAGGCAGTTTCTGCCATTGCCTTATAAAGCTTGCCCAATAGACTTCCCTTTTCCACTGTTTAAAATGCCCCATGTCCATCTCTTCCCTATTACCTCCATCAGACTTCCTCCTTCACCTGTGTCTCCTTGTGTACATCAAAAAAGAAGTTCCTTATTGATTTCTCTGCTGTTACTCTATTGCTGTTGCTGTCTTTAGCTCCTGCATTTGTTCAATCCTCCTGCATTTCTATTTGTGGTGTTTGAGGAGCAAATAATCTCTTCAGTTCTGATTTTCTAAAAATGTTTGTCCATCTTTTTTCATGTATGTTAAGCTTAGATTTGCAGCATAGATAACTTTGGGCTGCATCCTGAGTTCCATTGCTCTTTTTAACACAGTATTTGTTTCCTTCCTGTGTTTTCTGGTGGGTGCAGAAAAGTCTTGTATTACTCGAATTTTATTTCCTTTGTATTTGACGGTCTTTCTCCTAATCATTTGCATGACTTGTTATTTCTAAATTTAATTGCTAAATTTAACCAGTATTGGTTAACCACTTGTTACCACTTATTTGTTTGTCTTTTTTGCAGGGGAGGATTGGAGGGAGGGTTGATCTGTGACTTCTTTCAAGTAGTATATCATTTTCTAAGTTCAAAAATTCTGGGAAATTCTCTTCTATTATTTCCTGCATTGTTGCTTTAAGATTTTTTGTTTTGTTTTTGCTGTTGCATTCTTCTGGGATACCTATGATCTTTAGGTTGCCTCAACATATTCTAGCTTTGAGAGCAGTATATTTTGCTTAGGTAGGAAACATATTTCCTTTAATGTTATTGTTTCTTGCTTCTCTTCATCAGATTTTCCTTCACTTCTCCATATTCACATTCTTATTTTATTGTTCTCTCTTTTGTTTCTTTGGTGTGACTTCCATTGCAGATTCCAGTTTGTCTATTTTGACTATTATTTTTTCAGGGCAGGATATAAAATTGTGCTCTCATAATTCTCATTTCTCTTTCAAACCACTCAGGAACAATGTGTTATGATTTCCTCTTCCCCTCAAATTCTACAGGGTCCTCTGTCTCATCAAGTATTGGGTCAGTTTCTTTTGTTTTACAGTATTTATTCATAGATGCCTGAACTCATTTACTAGATCTGTAGAACATAGTTCCTTCTGTTGTTAACATTTTCCCTTCTTGATTTATCTGCTTAAATTCAAGGTCTTTAAGTCTTCTTCCTGACATGTTTGGTAATTTCGATCTTTTTTTTTCTTCCTGGTTTTTCCCTATTCACTTTTTCACTTTGTCAACTCTGATGGTGGTTTCTTTGGGGACTGGGTCTCAAAGCATCTCAGCCTCTTTCCACATTGGTACACTAACCTAGGTCTCTGCTCCAGATGACTTTTGAGTGGTCAGAACTGGCTCCAACTGAATGCTATACTCTTTCCCTTAGGTTTAATGGAGTACTGCATAGTCCTTTTCCCCTCCCTTCCATCCCCCAAAGAAGTCTTGTCCTATTCACTCAGTTCCTTAGTTGTCTGGCCAGACCCTGGCAGTTCAGAGAGTAGCTGTGCTGGTGCCATAAAGGTTATCTGCCCAAGCATCAGCTTTGTTGGTGCTATAGAGTTGTCTGCCCTGGTGCTGGCAGTTCAGAGCTTTGCAGTGTTGGTGCTAAGGAGTTGCATCTCCTGGCAAGCTTTTGCTCCTATAGGACTGTGGAGGTCTGAGCAAATTTATGCAGCTTAGAGCCAGGATCTCTATGGCACTGAAAAGATGGAAGGATGACTCAAGTTTGGGAGTGGGTTGTGTTATAAGCCTTTGTTGGGTCCTTGGGTCTGTCAGTGCAGCCTCACTGCCAGTAGTGTGGGAGGTGAAGAGTGCTGAGTGAGCTCAGTGTCAGTGAGTATTAGGTCATGGGTTTTTGTGTGGAGTTTTTGAAACCTTTTTTTTTCTTTTTTGGATTCTGGGTGTCCTAGACCATGGACAAAGCTGAAGTTGCTTTATCTTTGGTGCATAATTTGTTTTGGAAAGGTTTTAGATGTTGTGTTGATTAGAGAAAATGTCTAGTCCAACATCTTTTGTTCACATGACCCAGAAGTCCTTTCTTGTTGTTCCTTACACAAGATAGTCCATCTTGTGACTTCAGACATATTCACTGGCCATCCTCCAATTCTTGGAATTCTCTCTTTCCTCATCTCTACTCCTGTCTTCTTTTGTTTTCTTCAAGTTCCACCTAAATCCAACCTTCTACAATAAGCCTTTCCCAATTCCCGTTAATGCTAATACCTTTTCACTGTTGATCATCTCCATCTTATCATGTATGCATCTTGTTTGTTCATAGTTGTTTGCATGTTGTCTTCCCCATGGAGAATAAGAACTGTTTTTTTGCCTTTCATTGTATCCCAAATCTTAGCACAGTACCTAGCACATAATAGATGCTTAATAAATTCTTATTGGCTAACTGACTATATCAAACATTATTATCAAAGGGATTTACTCGTGTTTTATTACTGCCCCTAGGTATGAAAAAACTCAAAAAGTAAAAAGAAGGCTTTCAGAACGTTCAAGAGTTACCTCTATAGAGGATTTGTGAAGAAACAGAAGTAGGAATTTAAAAGAGTAAAAAGCCAGGGAGAGATTGTGACTTGCATTGGTGTGGGCAATATCTTCTTAGCAAAAACATGCAAGCATCAAAGTAAGGTTTTATTCATGAACTTCAAGTTTTCACAATTAAAATGAATATTTTAATTTTATTTCCCTGTTGTACATAAGAGATACTATTTTTAGCCTGAAGTCCCCCAAATAAGTTCTGTATATTGCTGACTGTAAAGTCCCTGAGTAAAACAAGGAACTTGGTGTTATCAAATGTCCTCTCTACCCCGCATTGGAAATACCATGCATAGAAGAGGATGTGGTTGAGAGAGGGATGAGAGGACAGCTATTCCCTTAGAGGTTTGCCAGGTAAGGCTTTGCTATCTATTGAACATTATTCATTATTTTTAAGGGCATTGAACTTTCTTCTACCTATATTTCAAGGAATCTCTAAACCAGTACCAGATATTTCCAACATGAATAAGAATACTTCACATTTGTATGACACTGTACTATTTGCGAGGTATTTTCCTCTCTACTTTGTAGGGTAAATAACTGAATAATTACTGGGCTTATTTTACAGATGAGGCAACTAAAGGTCAAAGAGATTAGACTCGCCCAAGGTTATACAGCTAGTAAGTGATGGAATTAGGATTCAACCCAGGCCTGCTGAATTCCAGGCCAGTGCACTGTTCACTATATCATTGTGCATCTAATTCATTTGGTTTGTTTTCCTGTTACTTTGACACCATCTGAAACCTTTATTTGAAGAGAAATTTGATGCCTTCAACTTCTTTTATGAGATAACTTATTTGAATATTGTTACTTTTAGGGTTATTCCATATGCTTATTCAATACTTTTTCTTGGATTTGACGTCTGGGTTGAATATAATTTTCCGTGAAAATTAATTAACAGGATTTCAGGTGCTTTCAGTCATGAAACCATAGAGACAGAAAAGATTGAATATATTTCCTTTTTCTTTGTCTTAAAAGTGGGAATAATGATGTTCATAGGATCAAGGATTTAGAATTGGAAGAAACCTTAGCAATAAGCAGAGATCATGGAATAATAGATTTATAACAGTAAGAGGTGATTTAGTTCAACCTCCTCCTTTTACAAATCTAAGGTCCTAGAAGATTAAGGTACCTGACTAAGGTCACAAAGGTAGTGATTATCTGAGCTGGGATTCAAATCTAGGACCTGTGACTTCAAATCCAGTTCTTTTTCTGCCATACCACATTGCTTTTAATGTTGACCTCCTCCATACATTTTTCATGAGGAAGAAATGTTATTACCCAATCTTATGCAAATATAACAACTCTTTTTAAAATGACAAGTGTTAGGAATGAATATGGGCTCAGTGAAGGACTGTGTGTCTATTGTCCAAGGACCAAACTAGCTAAGCTTGGAGAAGCTGATTTCCACATTGGCCACAGGATGATGAACTTTATTGGCCACAGTGGTTTTTGAGCACCATCTACTAGGGCCAAGATTCTTAACCTGTGGCCCCTGAACTTGTTTTCTTTAAAAATATTTTTATAAAAACATTTCAATATATTTGGTTTTCTTTGTAATCCTATGTATTTTATAGGGGGTAATAGGCTTCACTAAACTGCCAATGTGATCCATGACACAAGAAAGGATACTAAGACAAGGAAGTCAACAATATGCATGGGTGGAAGGAGCATTCACATTAGTGAAACCACAAATCCTTGAAGTAGTAACAAAAAGCAGTTATTTGACTAATAAAATATTTGTTTCATAACCACAGTTTGAAGCATCACTTTTCATCAAAGATAGCACCATTATAGTAGTGCATTTATTTAAAATGAGTATCTACCCACACCTGGCATACAGGGTTGTGTTATGAACAGTTTAGATAAATGTATGAAAAACCCCACCAAACACCAAACAAGAAAAAAATCAGAACAGGAGAGAAAAAATGGGACATTGTTTAAAGCCTATGTATGCACCATAGATTTAAAAGCTTTTGAGTTGGCTTTATTTAAATATTCTACTTGAAATGAGTGAAATAATAATCAGGTGTAACAAAAAGTAGGACTGGGAGCTAAAGGAGGTATCTTTTAATATTGGCCCTGCCATTTATTACCTGTATACCTTGGTTTCCTCATTTACAAACCAAAGGAGGTAGAATTTGGTAATCTGCAAAATTCTTTCCAATTCTAAATCCTATGATCCTCTAAGGAAGAACTACTTTGTTTAAAAGTGATATTTATGATCATTTTAAAGAATGAAACTAGCTGGCAATTTCTTTCATCTATAACCTTTGCACATCTGTACAAAATAACCAAGCTGTTGTACCATTCTTCTCTGGTTTTTCAAATAATGCAGGAAACTAGGGTTCCAGTGTTTGATTTCTAGTTGGGGATCCTATCAAAGTCTGTCAGACACAGACTTAAGGTCGTGCATTCCCAAAATATTTGAACGGTAGATAGTGTGATACCTTTGGACATGTTACTATGGCCAATTTAATTGATGTTTTTCAAGGTGTCAACATAGCGACTTTGTTTAGGTAAGCAAAATGATGAAGACAGTAGGACAATTACTTAATGAATTGAAAAAAAAAGGAAAAGTATAAATCAGGCCAAAAATCCTTCAGACAAGTGTTTTTACCCAGAATTCTTTGAGTAATTATTTCTACTTTATAATAATAAACAGAACCTAAGTTTATTGTATTGTGATGTAGGTCAGAATGCCACAGAGCGAAATGTATACCTGTGAAAAGTTTTACAGAGACCTGATTTTCTAACTTTTTACCGTAAATAGTGTGAAAATAGAAAAGAAATGATTGGCTTTATGGTTAATGAAGGAAGAATTTGCACATTAAAAGTTTATTACTCCTCTTCACCACAAGGAGCATACTGGAACATAGATGTAGAGAATTCGATTTAGGAAAAAGGTTTCTTTGTCATTACTACGTGAGTTTGTTGTTATGACAAAGAATCATTTTTTAGTTTTAACTATCATTAAACAGTTGGGTTGTTACCTATGTTGTTGGAGAGAGCCCTCAAATGGAAAAGGTTAGAGATCCATTTGAGTCATCATCACAAAACCAGGACTTGTGTCTTGGACTATAAAATTTACTGAGTTAAACAACCCAATTATTTTGTTGGGGCACTTAAATAAACATAAATAAATCATATTTAATTTGTGGGACACTTGGGGTTATAATTAAAGAGACTTTCAGTTTTTCTTGAACACATACTTCATTCGACTTGATTCGGAGTATTACTAGCCTACTAGCAAGACCAAGAGACTTGTTTGTTATATTCCATAGTTCCCTACGGCCAAGGCTTCCAATCTTGTCACAAACTCTTATAATAATACTCAACTTTTTAGAAGTAGTTTTTTTCTTGAATTTCCAGAAATGCTTAAAAATGTTACCTGTATGTATAACATTTCTATTGAAGAGAGGGTTTTTCTTTGAAAAAGTCACCTGTTTTGCCTCATCCAGAAGTCTTGAGTTTAAAAAAAAATTTGAAATCCTGTTAAATGACAAAGGAACCTTCTTTTTTCACTGGTACAAGTGGATATAGAAATTTTAGTTTAATAAAGAATCATGTTTCATAAGACTAAACTCATAGATCCTTTCCAACTTTAGGTGCCAATGGAACTTTAGCATATTAAGCAAAATTTCTAACATTACTATAGTCTATCTATATCTGTTTCAAATAGTTTTGTATATTAGTCTAAAAAGCATGAGACAAAATTTCCAAAATTATTGGGGATACACTAAGATTCTTAAGTGTCCTACAACAAGTTTTTCATATTTGATATTAGATGTTTACAAGGATAACTGAGTCACATAATCTGTTTAGAGGTCTTCTACTTAAAATCTCATTTTCTAGATGAGGACAGTGAGGCCCAGAGTTAAGTGGCTTGTCTAAAGCCTTACAGGTGCTAAATGACAGAAGATTTGAAAATACACTTGACTCCAAAGATTCGACTCAAAATCCAGAATTCTTTCCACCATTCCAAGATGCCCCCCAATCTTTAGTCAAATAATGGAATTACTAATATTTGTTGTTGTTAACTAGGAATGTTTTATAGTGAGAAAACAAAACCATGAAATGTAATTTACTTTAAATCTCTTTAAATACATCCTGGCATTTAATGTCAGTTTCTCCTAATAAAAACAACCACCTGGGTGGGTGGGTGGGGAAAATTTGTGGTTCTAAACTGTTATTTGAAAAGCAGATTGTAGGTAAAAGAATGCTCATTAAATCTTATTCCAAGAATGGAAATGGATTTTTTTTGCCACATATTTGTCTTTTACTTGGCCAAAATCAGCATAAATATCTATATCATTATTTTATATGTTAGAATGGGAAATCTTAGAAGCATTTCACTGTAGTATTCAGTGAGTTCATCTCTATATGCAAGTGAAATGGATAGTTGAAGCAATTATATAGATAATTTGGTCCAAAAGATGCTTTTATTTGCAATATGCAATTAACTCAGGTAAAAATGAGATTTGGATTGAAATAGCTGGATAATTGCCTCATTCACCATTTCACATGGTGTGGGACTGCACTGTATAGTCCCAATAAGTTCATTTGCTCCTCTGAGATTTTCCAGCAAAGTTCACTAAGCAATCATGCTTATTTAACCACACAACATATAAGTGGACTGTTTTTTAATAGAGTAAAACTTTCATAAGAATAATTGATATATTTCAAATTTGTTAGTGTCCATCCTTTTCAATGTGTAATACCAAATATATGTACCTAATTTCTTTCAGACTTTGTAAAAGTTTGAAGATCAAGAGAGAAGACTGAAACAAACTATAAAAGCAGGGGGCTGTATAAAGCTAAAATTCTCAGACATGAGATGTTATTACCTTTTAATCATTATGAAATACATTATATCTTAAGGATGTTTAAAAAAATTTTAAAGTTCTTTTATTGAATTTCTGTTGTAGAAAAAAAAGAATGCTTTTTCAGTGTAAGAAATCTTCCTATTAACCACAGTTAGTTTGTTACATTTTGTATTCCTACACCCATCTGACATAAACTTTGGTTCCCTAGTTTTAAATGCTTTTTAAAATTTTTATATTCAAATTGTCATCATTTTAGGCAAGATAATAGATCTGTGCTGATTTTGAAAGTAAAAATGTCCAACCAAAGGTTCTACCAATGGGTAAAAAACAAATAAAAATTTGTATAGAACTGACGTTTTTGTTGCTAAAAAGAATGGGAATTTCTTGTACCTGTGATGTTCAGAAATAAGACACTCAATATTTCCTAGCCTAGAACCTTTCGAATTTACCATGTTATGTACCTTGGCTGTTTATTATTAATTCTTAATTATGACTATCAAGGAAAATGTTTGATTTTGTTCATGAATCCATTTTTTTATACTTTTGCAAATCTTTACAAATTTGTAGGAGCATGAGAGAATTCAAAGAAAATGAAAAAATTGTGCACTTATATTCATATTATCCCCTTGTTCCAATATACTCTATAAAAAAGAAAAGGTAAATAGTTTTTCACTAAAAATAACATTTTCCCCTACATGCACTGGCTAGTCTTTACACTCTAAATCACTTGGGGGCATGCCTTGAACTTTTAACCCTCTTTTCCAAGCCCTGATGCTAAGAATAATGCACTCTGCTCCTTGGCACGGAACTAGATTTCAGGACTATGGTTCACACTTTATGTTACAAACACCACTGCATCATCTGGAGTAAAGGCTTGGTTCTCACATTAGGAACATTCCATGAGATCACATCAATTTATGATATAGATATATTTTATTCTCTCTCTGACAAAGTGTGAGCCCTTATTTCCTCCTTTCTCATCTTCCAGATATCCCTTGCAAAATCTTAGACCTTTACATGTAAGTAGGCTACAAAAGGATTCACTAGTGACTAGCCTCTTGCAATTAAATATAACTATTATTAAATCAATATATTTAAGAAAAAATGGGAAGAAACAAGATGCAGTTTTTAGAGAATGAAATTTTGGGAGGTATGCTTTACAATGCTGTGTCAAACAAGCAAGTAAGGAAAAATATGCCATGGAAAAAAGTCATTTATTCCTGGTGTTTCTGACTCCTGAAAGAAGGATAACTTTGTCGTGTATTAATATTTGCCTGCATCTTTAAGAGCAATATGGAAAAAAAAGGAAAATAATAATTATTATAACCTCCTTGGGTAGAAGAAAAGTCAATGCTCGTGTATACTTGGTGCTGTAACTTCAGTCATATCAGCTTCAGTTAAAATGTTTATTCAGAACTATCCAAATTAGACTGAAAAGACATAAAATTATGTTTTTACAGTTAAATTCTTTTTCTCACAGAATCTCATTCTATGTTGATTTACTAGATGTAAAGCAAAGAACATACTGACATCACAATTTCATCTGGAAAAAACATCTATATTTTATATTAACATTTAAGAAAATATTATTAATCCCAGCCCCATAGTTGTTTTTTTTTTTTTTACTTAAGATGATGCTTACATTTCGAAGGGTTGACTTTGAGTGGATGAGATATAAAATTGTAATAAATGTGCACATGTGGATTTCCCAAGTAAATAGAATTCTTAGATTGAAGTGACATGTCTCTTACTATATAAATACACACTTAAAAGCCATAAAGAAACAACATATACAATGCTTGGGCATAATTATCGCTGCCCTGTATACACTTTAACAATTCCATATAAATGGCATAATGATGCAGATGTTTAAGATATATTATTTAAATTCATCTTAATTTTAAATACATAGCAGGTCATTTTACAAATGAGTTAGCATGAAGTTCAGACAGTTTAAACTGAAGGTTAATGAATACTTTGGAGAAGTTAAACTGTATTAGGACAATCCATATTAGTAAATGTGCTATGATGATTCATATACATAAAAAGTTATACTGGTCAGATTAGCTCTCTCCTAATTCTCAAATTGTATTCATACCTCTTGAATTATTTATCATTAGACAGTCAAAGATATCCACAGATATCCATAGATATCCATGAAGGAGAAGACAAAAATCAAATATATTCCATAGATGTTGTTAGATTTGACACTCATTCCGCTGAAGATCTGCTTGCTTTGTTAGTTTTTCTCCTCTTCAAATGTTGTTTTTCTGGAACAAGATGAAATGGTGTTAAAACTTTCCAAGCACTCTTTCACACTGTAATGGGAGTTCATTCAAAGGACATGTGGCTGGAGGACAAACAGTGGCAGCAGTTATCCTCACCTCCCTCCTCCTTTCACAACTCCTTCCTGGTCCAGACATTCCCTCCCCGCCTCCCCCCAACCTTCCCGCTACCCTCCACTCTGTGCCCCCCCCAAGCTAACCCCATCCCAGATACTGAATGCCACCTCACTTGCTTCCCTTCCCTCTCTTGTATCCCTTTACCATTGCCTACTCAGTGATGTTCGGATTTTCAGAATTGGTACTCTCACCTTCTTACTGTCTGTCCGTAAATTCCACTCAGTCAATATGATTTTATTTCTACCTACCAAGAGATGTTGATAGAATTAACTACAGGTTGTAGTTAACTCATCAATCTATTCCCCAAGGAAAAGATAATTATTTAGACCATGAATCATAGAATATTAGAGCTAGAAAGGACCATGAGATTCTTTATTTTGTGGAAGAAAAAACATTTTTTAAATGACAAAAAATTACTGACAAAACAACATCAACTTGCTGTGAATATTAAAGATTAACTTTTTTAGTGCATCCCAGGACCTTTTTGGGGGAAGGGGCATATATTTTAAATTCAGTTCTGTAGGTGGATAGTGGAAAAATATAGTGTATTATATATGGTACATTTTTGGAAGAATGATAATACTCTCTGAATACTATGTGGATTATTAATAAGATTTTAAAATGTTCAACTAAAGCAGTTTCTAAATACTAAAAAATAACACAATTCTGCATCTATGTATGCTGTATATGTGTACACACACATGCCCTGGATTTAGTTTCCCAATCCTCTATATAAACAGCCTGAGTGTAAAAACTTCCACTCAGATGTCATGTTTCAACATATTCATGGCTATTCCCCATATTCTTATTTAAATCAGGTATTTGGCTAAAATGACACAAATGCAACATTCCACTCCTATTCTTCCAATTTAGGAGGGAAGTTGATGATTCTGTGAAAACCTTCCTACTCCACAGCTCATTTAGAATAAAGGTAATTCACCTGTAGTTCTGCTCTAGAATTCGCAATACTGCAGGAGCATTCTGCACTGGCCTTTCTTACTAATTGCATTGTTGGAATAATATAAAGCCCCGTTTCTTAATCAAACATAAATTTGTCTTTCTTTCACCTGTCAGGAGAAAATGGAAGATCCACCAGCAGCTGGGTTTTTTTTTCCTCCGGTAGTTTCACATCTAAGACAGAGTGAATCTTCCCCCTCCCCGCCCCCCAAATGAATTGCTCCTTGGCATTGCAGTGGAAATTATTGCCTAATAAAGCTATTTAGCAAAACTCATAATTGTGTGGTCCTGTTCCTTCAAACACGTGTCACTGCTGCCGCCAAGTGACAGGTCTGCAAGGTTGTCTAACCCTGAACAATTAAAGCAACAATTCCCCTTAGTTGTCCCTATTCCCTCCTAGATAGAAATACTGTCCTCTGGCCATGTGATAAGACAAAACTATGTACTAGTTTTATCTTGATGAAAAATGAAGACTCCTTACTAAAATGTCAACACATCAGCCCACTTGGTGATAAGTTCCCCTAGAATTCTGGGGGAAATGGCATTATAAAAACAATTTATCTCCAACTTGTATTTCTGATTTAGGAGAGATTTTTGCTGTTATTGTTTTTAATATACTCCATTAGTCTCTGGTTTTCTGCAAACTAACAGTGTGTATTAAGGGAAGGGAAATCTCTCACTTCAAACCCATGGGTCATACCACAGACTCGCAACTGTGGGAACGCATGAGTACATGGGGATATATGCAAAGACACTGTTCTCTTTAGTCTTCTCATTCTTGAACCATGCTAAGAGCTTTTCAATTGCTGTGACATTTTCAGCCAGGGAAGGAGTAGTTGTTGCAGAGCAATGTTTTACAGGCAATTACTTTATATGATCAATGAAGCAATTCCCCCCTCCAGAAAAGAACCGAAGCGATCAAGTTAAATCATTAAAGGGGAGAAAGAGAGAGAGAAGGAGAAAGGCTTCATCTCATTAGCAGGTGCCCGTGCTGCAGGGTCCAGAGCTGCACACAATGTCACTGGCCCTTTAAGACAATGACTGCGTCCCCCTCCTGTAGCTGTTGACAGGTCTAAACCTCCCTAGCAGCCCATTGTGGCCACAGTAGGAGGCACCTGCAGAAAATGTGCCAAAACCAGGCAGGGAGCGAGAGCTTTTCAATAAGCTCCCCAGCTGGAGAGAAGAGGCAACCCTAAACAAGCCGACTCGGACTAGGCATGTGATGGGAAAAAGGGTCAGAGACAGACACCTCCTATCGGCTTTCTGAACATTGTGTGGTTCAATTTGCTGACATCTTCTAACTGGCTTTTTTCTATTTGCTTAATATGCTGAGGTATTTAGCTTAAAAGCACTAAATGTTCCATTATGATGAGCAAGTTTCTCCTCCCATACCCATCTTCATTCCCATTTGTCGTTGAGGGATATTTCCTAGTATTTTTCACAGTCTTCCTGGTCAACACCAAAGCTGTTTTCTTCTTCTCCTTCCTTGTTAGCATTTAGAGGCATTTTCCACTCTTGTCAGAACAAGATTCCTGTTTGATTTTGCTTTTTTTTTCTTCCACTCAGGGACAAATAAAGCCAAATACTGGCATATATCTGAACGTGGAACTTCGGGTGCCTTCATGGAGCAGACATTCAGATTGGTTCCCAGTATACAACTGGGACATGCATGGCAACGAGGCAGATAAAGCATTGGGAATTTGTTGTTGTCATCATCTGGGTGATACAGGGTTTTATTTTGGATTTCTTTATGTCCCAGGACTTTATTGAAACACATTTTTTCTTAATTAGACATTTTGAACAGTAATGCTGAGCGTGGTGGGTTGGGGCGGGGGCAGGGGGTTTAACAAATAGGAACCCATAGGAATTAAGGACAGAGTGATATAGCAAATAAAATTAAGAGCAGTTCCCCAACTCAGGAGCTCAGTACCCTTGAGCTATTAGTTGGTGTTGAGATAGTGTAGAGGAAAAAGAACCTTTTGGCAGTAGAATTCTTTCCTCTCACTGACTGATCGTGCTATCTTCTAAGAGTGCAAAGAGATTAAATGAAAGAAATTAAATGGAACACAAGTTAGAGGATTAGAACCTCAGGTAGGATAGGAAATAATTAATGTATGTCCTCCTCAGGTATATATCTGACATCATTATCCCAAGAATCATATTCTTTTACTTTCCTATATAGAGAAGGGGCTAGTTATAGAGAACTCATGGGCTCTGGATCAGGTACACATGGGTATTTACCAAGAAACTGTAATAGGTGCTTTCCTTTGATGTATAAATGTCTCAGATAAAAAGGAATAGAAGGAAAACTGAATGCCTGGGTGTGAACAATCCAGGGACTAGTCACCTGAAGAACTCAGAAGATGAAATAACACAGCTCTATGTTTATTCTTGGTATGCCTACAGCTCAGTCTGGCCATATTTCTCTTGGTTATTAGCTGCTTTGGGATCACAGGAAGGTTGGTTGTGTTTGGTGGCCCACACAAAGAGAAGAAGAGACTGTCTCTCAGCTCTTTGGAACTTGTTTGTGCTTTTGACATGTTCTGCTCTTTCTTAGAGAGCCTGGTTGTCTTCCTTCTTCTCTTTCCCCTCACCCCCAACTATGGAGAAAACAAGTGAACTATTCATGGAAAAAAGAGAGAGGGGGGGAGCAAGAAAGAGAGAGAGTGAGAGAGAGAGAGAGAGAGAGAGGGACAGAGAGAGAGACACACACAGACACACACAGAGAAGGGAGGGGGAGATGCCACCGACAAACTCCATTGAAAGCCACTGGCTGTTCATTTAAATTCACACTTTAAAAAAATGTTAACTAATGATGTTAAATGGTTTGCCAAAGGTCCTGGCAGGTCAGTTGTAGAAGTGCCATTTCTGCCTAATTAGGGCTCTTGTGGCTGCCCGAGGGCCTCCCAGTGCAACGGGTGACGAGCCCAGAGCTGACAGCTTCAATCGGCTCCAATGGGAAGGTTGGGCCGGTCATGTTTTCCAACTCAGCCAGGTGTTTGCTGAATGGGGGGAACTTGGCGAGACCTGAGCCCTTCCATGATCTCTTTTCTTTGACTAATTCCCTCGCAAGCTCTTCCCCCTTGCCTGTCCTGTCTTGTGTCAAGGTCAAGAATGGGCTTCCCTAAATCAGCAATTTGAGTTATCCCTGGGAGGTCATTAACAGCCTCCCCTGGGCACAGGGCACAGACATCATAAGAATCTCAGAACCCAGATGCAGGAAAACTTTTCTCCCTAAAAATTTTGGGAGGGGCTTGGGGGTGTTGAAAAAAAGGTTTCTATTTTCTGTGGAGAGAAAGAGAAAAATAAGAACTCTGTTTAGCCTTCTACGTGTTACACAAACTCTAATGATGCTAAAAAAGGGGGGGGGGGTGAGGAAGAGCACTGGTGGTAGATTCAGAACTATCATAAATGCTTCATAATTTCTTAAGTGGCAAAATTTTAAAAAACCAATAACAAGTATATAGTAGCCTTAATCAATGCATATCTAAGCTGGAGGGGATGTTAGAGTTCATCTAGTCCAACACTCTCATTTTACACATGGGTAAACTGAGAGAGAGGTGAGGTCACTTAGCCAGTTAGTAATAGAGCCTATTGACTTCTAGTCTTCCTACTCTTGCCATTAGTGATGATAAAATACTTAATGATTAATTTATTGTTGATTAAATAGTATAGGCAAAAGAACTCTAATATTATTAATAATAATAATAATAGCTAGGTGTGTTAAAATTGTATCTTCTTCTGGTTTCCCTGACCACCCCCTCACCTTCTAGTCAGCATAGTAAGTTTATGGCAGCTGGTGTAAAGGATCAGTAACAGGAAGTGAGATTGCAAAAGGGAACCTAAAAGTCAGGTACAAAGAGTTCCAAAGATCAAAGAAGCAAAATTTATAAATTGTATCATATATTAACCATTAAGGTTAGTCAATAACAATCAATAATGCATTATTAATAATTAACACATTCATTAATAACTATTAATATTGTTAATAATGGGTGGAATAGTGGATCAAGTGCTGGGCCTGGAGTTAGGAAGACCTGATGCCAAATCCGGCCTCAGACATTTACTAGCTGTGTGACCCTGGGCAAGTCACTTAACCTTGTTTGCCTCAGTTTCCTCATCTGTAAAATGAGCTGGAGAAAGAAATGACAATCCACTCTGGGTGTCTTTGCTAAGAAAACCCCAAGCGGGGTAACAAAGAGTCAGACACAACCAAAATGACCAAACAACAACAACAACAACAAAATTAATCCAAATTCACATTCTGGTAAAATGGGCTGTATGGGGGAAATTGTCTAGGCACTGCTTGTCAAGGTTCCGGTTCTTTGATATGTGAAATCCAGATAAGATTCACACCTACACAGTTCCAGACCAGGAGAACATCAAAAAGCTGCTGATAACTTTGGAATGACAACTTTGAAGTTTTACTAATAACTTTGAGATGATTTGTACATATTAATAAACTAACCCTGAGGTGGCACAAATAGGAGCTGGTCTATTTTTCCCAAAAAATAAATCCTATAAAAATGAGGTTTCAAACTCCTGTCCCCAAACTCTCTTCCATCTCTGAGGGGTCCATACTGCCAAGTGCTCCCCATTCGAATCCAAGGTTACGTGAGTGATGTTCTGTGCCTCTCCTCCATCCCATTTCCTGTCCCCTTGCTGCTGCCTGCCTTTGTAGCGCCTTTCATCACGTGTCCCAGCCCTTCTGGACTTCTTGCCCTCTGTGTTTAATTAAAGTGTAATTGCTGGCCAGTTTCCCACTGCCGATCATGGTCTCTCATGATATGGACCCAAAGAACTGCGTGTGTCTGCCCCTATTTCATAATTTCATAGTTTCATAAATTATCGATTCACTAACACTTACATAGCTCCTTCCATTATGCCAGGCACTGTGCTAAGCACTTTACAGATATTATCTAATTTGATTCTCACAACCATGCTGGGAGACAAGGGCTATTGTGATCATTTGACATTTGAGGAAATGGAAGCAAACACAGTTGAAATGACTTGCCTAAGGTTACACAGCCAGTAGTGTCTGAGCCTGGTTTTGAACAGAGGTCTCCTTGACTCTGACAGATAGATGACTAGGTGGATAAAGCACTGGGCCTGGAGTCAGGAAGACCTGAGTTCAAATCTAGCCTCAGACACGTATTAGCCTGTGTGACCTTGGGCAAGTCACTTAACCTTGTTCGTCTCAGTTTCCTCATCTGTAAAATGAGCTGGACCACTCGTGTCTCTGACAAGAAAACCACAAATGGGGCCATGAAAAGTCACAAACGATTGAACAACAACTTCCTGACTCCAGCCCCAGCACTCTATCCACTGTGCCACCTAGTTGATTTGGGTTTCCAATCACAATTTACTTGAGCTCAGTTTACCTTCCCTAAGCACATACAATTGGGTGATTAGAGGAATGATATTGAGAAATTCTAGGTGGTGACTGGAAATCAGGTTTGGAAACAGTTTTGCAGATAATCCCCAAAGTTGATAATCAAGAGAGTAAATTGCTTTGGTTTAGAGAGACAAAGGGATGGATGTATGTTAATATTTAATAGCAAGAAGTACTACTTAACTTTGCATGGAAATCAAAACACTAGAAGACACTGGATCAGTATATATGGTTATTATATATAACATATATTTATATTTTTATATTTATATATATATAATTTTTATATTGTATATGTTACATATATCATAAGATCATTACTACATCTTTCCTACTTTAATTGGATTCCCTTTTTCATTTTTGTGAATATGGATTACAATATGTATGAGAGGCCATATGTAATCAGGTAAAACCAAGTTTTACCCATGGTATGTATGATAAGCAACCTGGTATGGAAGCATTATACAACTAAGGCCTCAGCTGAATTATAAAATGTTAAAAATAATATTTTGACAATATCCTAGTCTGAAGTTCTTAGACCAATTTTAACCACAAACTTAATCATCCTGGATAAAAGATTAGATAAAAAGCTAATGTAAAAAAATTTTTATCAGTTTCCTGGAAGGCTCTTGATTTCCTAAAACTAAGAAAGTTAGTTTTGTTTATGGTAACTAAAGTAGGAGTAGAAATGATTTCTTACATAAGCCAATTAAGAGTGGTAACTCCTGGCTAAGAATTAGAAATCAAGAGGATGCCCATCAATTGGGAAATGGCCAAACAAGCTGTGACATATGATTGTTGTTCTATAAGAAATAACAAGCAGGATGATTCCAGGAAAACCTGGGAAGACTTACGTCAACTGATGCATAGTGATGTGAGCAGAACCAGGAGAACGTTGTACACAGTAACAGCAATATTGTACAATGAAGAATTGTGAATGACTTAGCTATTCTCAGCAATACAGTAATCCTGGACTAACCAAAGGAGTCATGATGAAGTATACTATCCCTCTCCAGAGAAAGAACTGATATTGTTTGAATACAGACCAAAGTATGCTATTTTAAACTTTCTTTTTCTTTTATTCGAGTTTCTTGTGCAAATGACTAATACGGGAATGTTATACATGATTGCACGTGAATAACCTATATCTGATTGTTTACTGTCTCAGGGAGGGAGGAAAGGAGGGAAGAAGGGATAGAATTTAGAACTCAAAACTTTAAAACCCCAAATGTTAAAAAAATTATTTTAACATGAAATTGGTGAAAAATAAAATATTATATATTAGGGGGAAAAACAGTGGTACCTCCTTGTTCCTTAGTCAGCAGAGTTAAAGTCTGGTGATTGGTTTCAGGAATTTATTTCTTCAAGGTTATGCTCACATTAACATTACTATTATTTTCTTTTAGCAAATAAAAAAATAAGCCTAAACTATGCATTTAAAAAAATTTTGCAGTGGAACATGTCTTTATTTTGTGATTACTACTTACCATAAGTAGACATTGCTTGGATCAGAGAGAATTCCTAATTAAAAAAACCCATAACAATAACAATAATAATGTTGTGTTCAGTTATTTCAGTCATATCCAACTCTTTGTGACCCTATTAGGGGCTTTCTTGGCAAAGATACTGGAGGGGTTTGCCGTTTCCTTCTCTAGATCATTTTACAGGTAAGGAAACTGAGGCAAACAGGGTAAAATGACTTGCTAGTAAATATCTGAGGCTGCATTTGAACTCAATTCCTGCTGGCTCCAGTCCTGGCACTCTGTCCACTGTGCCACCTAGCTGCCCTAATAATAGTAATGGCATTCGTATGATACTTTAAGATTCGCAAAACTCTTTGCTATTATGCCATTTGTTATCTCTTTTGATCCTCACAAGAACCCAAGGAAGTAGGTGTTATTGTCATCTCTGTTTTACAGATGAAGAGATTGAGTCACAGAATGTTAAGTGACTTGCCCAGGGCCACACAGCTAGTAAGTATGTCAAGTGTCTGAAGCTGGATTTGAACTGAGGTCCTCCTGACGATAGGGCCCGTACTCTACTCACTGCACCACCTAGCTGCTCCCCCCAATAGTATTCAACAGGAACAGACAGAGTAATAAATTGGGAATTAGGTAAAATTTGTAATGCATTTCCAAGAAAGTGCTTCTAAAAATGATTATTTGTGTTATCAGAACATGTCCTCTTGAACGCCCCATCAACATCTCAAACTCAGTATGTCCTAAACCATTATTCTCTTCCTCAACCCACTCTTCCTCTCTGTCAGTGGCACCACCATTCACCTACTCTCCTCTCTTCACAAGCTAAGCTACACTGATTCCTTTTGGCTTCTAAAAGAAGATGAAGAAAACTCTCCTGCTTAGCATTGAAAGCCCATGTCAAGCTGACTTCTCCCTATCTTCCCAGACTGATTTCCTATTACTCCCCCTGGTACATACACCCACACTGGGTTCCATGCCTGGCTTTGCTCATGCTGTCCTGCCACCCTTCATGCCTGGAGTACTCACTTTCCTTGCCTCTGCCTCTTGGGATTCTTCCCTCCCTTCAAGTGACACCTCCTACAAGAGATTTTCCCGGTTTCTCCAATTGTCCATGCTTTCACCTCCAAAATTCTACTAGTATTTCTTTGGTATCCACTTATCTTTCTTCACCCTCCTACCCCCCAAGTAGAATGTAAGGTCATTTTAGTCAAGGATGGAAAATCCCACGGTCCTTAAGAGGCAATGGCAAAGGAGGTGGTGATGAAACTTTGATATCCTTTCTGCTGATAAAACCACATCCGTTTCTGATGCAGAACCACTTGATAGTTCCAAGGACTTTTGTGGTGAAATTTTGCTTTTTGGTTTTCAGGAGCTGTGGCTGCTAAGAAGGTAGAGGCTAAAGCCCCTGCAGAAGCAGACACCAGGTCATATCTCCATAAAGATTGCTTCCCTGGAAGCTAGGTCAGTGGCGTGGGGGCCACTGCCATTCCCAGGGTTCTTGGGCTTAGGGTGCTGAGCTATGTCTATAGGGGTATGAGTGGAGGTGGTGGGTGGTTGAATTGCTGCTGAGGGTAGTTGGAACTTACTTGGCGTGCTGATTCCTGTCTTTCCCTTAGGTTGCCTTGCTCTTTCAGCTAGGTTGTCATGTTCGCCCACTAGGTGGTAGTTGGTTGTCAATGGGTGTATATGGCTGGGCCCTTCTATACAAGGTCTTTCCCTGGATACTTCCCTGGGTGGCCCCACATGAGGGCATAATGATAAAGTGCAGACACAGAAGCAAGGCCCATAGAAGAAAGTCAAATGAGATTATGCAGACAAAGATAAATCACAGTTTGATTGATAGAAAGAACTTCAGATAGTCTTACATATGCCTCAGAAAGAATTCCCCCATAGCATATCAAGGTAATCTTTGTTTGGAGGTGTCTAGAGTAAAGGAGCCAACTGCCTCCTGAGGCACCCATTCCATTTTTGGATGGTTCTACTGGGTAGGAAGTTTTTCTTTAGGGCATGCTTCTGTGTGCCTGAAATGAATTGTTTCTAATTCTGCCTTCTGAGTCCAAGCACAATATATCTAATCTCCCTTCCAAATAAGAGCCCTTCAAATGCTTGCGTTGATGTTTTCACTAAGTCTCCTCCCCCATTACACTGTAAGCTCCTCAAGGGCATGGACTGTCTTTTATCTCTTTTTGTATTCCTTGGGTTAAGCACAGTGTCTGGCACATAGCAAACAGTAAAAGTTTATCAACCAATTTTTCTCTCTAGATTAAACATTCCCACTTACTCAAAATGGTACATGGTATGATCTCAATGCTCTTTTCTGTCCCATTCTCTCTACTCGGAAGACAATCCCTGGCTTTTTGATGTACTTTCTAAAATGCAAGACCACTAATTGGACACAATGGTCTAGATGTGATCTGACCAGGTACTCAGGTACAGGGGATGGTCTATGCAAATACGTGGAGATGGGAAATGGAGTTTCCAGCTAGTAAAATAGAATCACAGAATTTGAGAGTTGGAAGGGGGACCGTAGTGGCCATCTGCCCAACCTATACATGAAAAGAATTTCCACCATAATATCCCTGATAAGTGGTCATTTGGCCTCTCTTCTGGAACCTCCAAGAAGGAACTCATGACCTTTCCAGACAGCCCATTCCACTGTTAGACAGCTTTAACTATTAGAAAGTTTTTCCTGAATATTAAGCTTAAATTTACTTTTTTTTGACACTTCTACCTATTGCTTCCAGTTTGGCCTTGAAGATAGTAGATAGCTAGCAGGTTCCTCCTGGGTTTTCTCTTCTGGCTAAACATGCCCAGTTTCTGGAACCATGGTATAGGTCCAGTATACCAGGTGAGGTCTTATGAAGGAAGAGTGCAATACAAATACCCCCCATTTATTCCCGCAAGCTGTGCCCCTCTTAATGCAGCCTAAGATTGCTTTAGCTTTTTTGGCTGCCACATCAAGCTGCAGGATTACATTGAGTTTATAATCCACTAAACTTCCCCGCTGTCTATCCATGCCTCCCCAATTTTGTGCTTGTGATGTTCATTTTTTTGGCACCCAAATGTAAGACTTTAAATTTGTCCCTATTAAGTTTCACCTTATTTGCTTCAGCTCAGGGCTCTAGACCATCAAGATCTTCTTTCATACAAATTCTGCATACAGTGTATTAGCTGTCCTTCCCAGCTGTCATCCGCAAATTTGATTAGTCCACCATCTATGCATTTGGCAAAGTCATCAATAACTGTTTAACAGCACAGATAAAAGCACAAGTCCCTTGGGCACTCTAATAAACACCTCTCATCAAGCTGACATCGGGTCATTAATGAGTATCCTTTGAGCTCAGCTACTCAACCCATTCCAGTTCAACCTAATCATATTATCACCTAGTGCACTTCTTTCCATCATTCTTCTATTATGAAATGCTTTATTAAATGCTTTGCCAAAATCTGGGTCTTCTCTTAACAGCATTCTCTCAGTCTGCCAAATTAGTAGGCTTAGAAAAAAGGAAATCAAGCTGGTCTGGCATGACCTGTTTTGGGTGAAGCTTTGCAAGCTTATTCCAAATTTTTCCTAGAGGTTCAAGAAATATCACTTTAATGAGCCATTCTAGAATTTTCTAAGGAATTGAACTCAGGATCATAGATCACAAATCTGCAGAATCTATTTTTTGAAAATTGGATGAAAATTTACCTTGTCCAGTCCTGAGGGCACTCTCTCATTGTTCACAATCTTACAGATGTCACTAACAGTGATTCAGTAATACCACCTTCCAGTTTCTAAACTTTCTGGGCAGGTGACTCGAAGGGCAGTTATTACTCTCTTGGGACAGCTGGGTGGCTCAATGGATAGAGTGCCAGGCCTGGAGTCAGAACACTCATCATCTTCTTGAGTTCAAATTCTGGTCTCAGACAGTTCCTACCTGTGTGACCCTGGGCAAGTCACTTAATCCTGTTAGCCTCCACCTCCTCATCTGTAAAATAAGCTGGAGAAGGAAATGACAAACCACTCTAGTATCTTTGCCAAGAAAAACCCAAATGGGGCCACAAAGAGTCAGATATGACTGAACAACAACAAATACTGTCTTGCTATCTCCTTAATTCCCTTAGGTATCAACTCTCTGTTAGTCATTCTCTCATTTCCAGGGTAAATGTTATTCTCTTTTGAAGAGAAAACAGGAACAAAATAAGAACTGAATAACTCTGTATTCTCTCTTTTGACAGTTAATATCATTCTATCTACTAGAGATAACTGGTAATACAATGGATAGAAGGCTGAGCCTGGCAGCAGAAAGACCTGAGCTCAAATCTGGCCTCAGAAATGTATGAGCTGTGTGACCTTGGTCAAGTCAATTAACTTCTGTTTGACCCAGTTTTCCCAACTGTAAAATGAGGATAATAATAGCACCTACCTCTCAGGGTTTGAGGATCAAATGAGATGTTTACGAAGGCCTCAGGAAATACCTAGAACAGAGTATGTGTTTAATAAACGCTTGTTTCCACAGGTCAATCATATCTGCCTTTTCTAAAATTCTGTTTACCTCCTTAACTTCTTTCTTATTTATTTTGAGGTTAGATTTGTCAAGTTCAGAAAGGGGAGGCTGAGGTCTCCCAATATTATAGTTTTGCTGTCTATTTCTTCCTGTAACTCCCTTAACCTCTCCTCTAAGAATTTGTATGCCTTACCACTTGGTGCATATATGTTAAACAATGATATTGCTTCATTGTTTATGGTGCCTTTTAGCAGGATATAATGCCCTTCCTTATCTCTTTTAACTAAATCTATCTTTACCTTTGCTTTGTCTGAGATTAGGATTGCTACACCTGCTTTTTTTACTTTAGCTGAGGCGCAATATATTTTACTCCAGCCTTTTACCTTTACCCTGTGTGTATCCCCCTGTTTCAAATGTGTTTCTTGTAAACAGCATATTGTACGATTATGGTTTTTAATCCATTCTGCTGTCTGCTTCTGTTTTATGGAGGAGTTCATCCCATTCACGTTCACAGTTATGATTTCTATCTGTGTCTTTCTCTCCATCCTATTTCCCCCTGTTTATGCTTTTATTTCTCCCTTTCCCCTTCTCCTCCTCAACAAAGTTTTGCTTTTGACCACCGCCTTCCTCAGTTTACCCTCCCTCTTTATTCCCCTCCCTTATCTTACCGTTTCCCACTTGCTACTGCTCCCCTCCCTTCTGACTACCCCATCCCTTTTTTTCCCCCCTTCCCCTTCTACTTCCTGTAGGACAAGTTAGATTTCTAAACTTATCAGGGTATGTTATTC